>NW_026578381.1:0-154516 GCF_029603195.1 Condylostylus longicornis
TTATTATAATAATAATAATAATAATAATAATAATAATAATAATAATAATAATAATAATAATAATAATAATAATAATAATAATAATAATAATATAATAATAATAATAATAATAATAATAATAATAATAATAATAATAATAATATAATAATAATAATAATAATAATAATAATAATAATAATAATAATAATAATAAAATAATAATAATAATTATAATAATAATAATAATAATAATATAATAATAATAATAATAATAAATAATAATAATAATAATAATTAGATACCAAAATAAACAAAATAATTACTTGCAAGCAAAATGTTTTTGAAGATACTGAGAAAAAAATTATAACAAAAACAGATCTAAAAAGCTTTAATGATAGTTGTATAGCAAATTTACTAAACATAAAGAAAATGAAATGTAATTACTTTAACTAAGGTTATTTTTTCATTAACAGACAATGTAATTGTAACGAAAAACTTAGAACAAACCTTATTAATCAATAATTGTGAACAACAAAAAGAATTTAAAATAAAAGGTAATAATATTGTAAAGTTCGTAAATTTGCAAAGTTGGCTATTGATAATTTATGCAGGAAAGTTATCAAAAAACAATATTCAGCCAAAATATTGCCGTATATAGAACGGGACATAACGATCGAAAAAATAAAAACCGAATTTAACTTAGAAGATCTTGAGGTATAGATCTTTTAACACATTAATAATACTGAAATAATAGAACAATTGGAATACTCTCACACAGTGAAGTGGTACAGGAGTGTTGGGACCGATTGTATAATAGTAGTAATTTTAATCGTAATTTTTTTTCTTATGATCTATTTTAAATGTCACCTTAACTCTTCAAAACCAAAAAAATAAATGTTGTTTTTAATAAAATCCGCACGGAAGTCGGATCTTAAGGGCGGAGGTGTTACGTCACCACCATGCTTTACTCTGCATGATACGTGTAGTAAAACAGAATTGCCCATAAAAAAATTCAAATAAAGATTGCCCTCTACCTTTCCAATAAAAAAAAAATCGTTTTTTATCAAATAAAATAATTTTTTTTTCTTTCGTAATAAAATTCTACTTGCGTTATGTAACATCCGTTTGCAATTTATCGAACTACATAAAATTTTTTAATTAAATTGTAATTATGAATTTTAAATAATAAACAAAAATTGCCTATCAAGCAATTTTTACTTTGAATCAAAAATATTGGGAAAGAAAGTTAATAAAAAAAAATCTGATGTGGTCAGCACATAATCGACCGCATTGTGTATTGTCTAGTTAAATGAAAAGTGTTACAGAATATTATAAAAATGTCTGCTAAATACTTCTTTCCAATTTTTAGGATATTAGTAAGCTTATAGTTAACATACTTAGAAAAATGTAAATTTGGCTCTTAGTAGAGTTTCGCTTTGTGCTACCCGAATTCCCTGAAATGCTCGCCAGTTAGTTTCGGCAACAACCAGAACTCAAATATCAAATTTCAAGAAATTCTATCAATTTGTCCTGTGGATATGGTGAAAAATGTAAAATTAGCCCGCAAATCAGTTCTCGAGCCCTGATCTTTCCAAAAAAGTTATATGTTCATTGCTTTAATATGAGGAATTCATATATTAAATTTCAATGAAATCGGTTGATTATTTCTCTTTATATACACAAAAGTGTATGTTTGGCCCGTAGTAAACGTCCAGTTGCTAACACCTGATTTCTTCTAAAAGTTAGGAGGTTTTGCGGACGGTCGAGCTGAGCTTATATATAAAATTTCAAGTAAATCGGTTGAATATTTTCTTCAAAATGTTCAAAAATGTAAAACAGGCCCGCTAAAAAGTGCAGTTCCCGAGGCCTGATATATACCAAAAGTTGATCGATCCGTGCCATGGTGGAAACAAATTTACATATAAAATTTCATCAAAATCGGTTCAGCCGAACTTGAGATACACGCGTACACACACACACCGACAGACGGACAGACCGACAGACCGACAGGTTACTAAAAACAGTTTACTTACACTTCCCTACTATGGAGAAGTGCATTCCCACTGAAAACTCGATATGCAAAATTTGTTGCAATCACATAACCTACCTATTGCTTACACAATACGGTCGGTAAAAAGTGTTTTTAATCCACTTATAAAAAAAAACAATACAACTTTTCTTACGCGAAATCTTGAAATACGTAAGTATACATACAGAATATATGTACGTATGTACTTAAAATTTTATTTTTATTGTTCCAAGTCCAAAACTGTAAAATACTAAATTTTAATACATTCATATGCACATACATATATTTGAATAAAATTATTATTTTGTTTTTGCCTAAACCTTTTCTTTATTTGAAAAATTACATTCATATGTACATACATATATTTCAATACAGTTGTTATTTTATTTTTGCCTAAACCTTTTCTTTATCTGAAAAATTTAATCCTATATGTTCACCCGCAGTTTTAACAAAATAGGCATACATTCATAATTACGTATATTTGTGCTTAAAATTTTATTTCTAATTTTTTGAACAAAAAAATTTTAAAATGTTCAATTCTAATACATTCATATGTGCTGGTCGTACATATATTTGAACAAAAATATTATTTCATTTATGCCCAAAGCTTTTTTTTATTTGAAAAATTAATTTTTGTATGTTTACCACCATGATTTAATAAATATGCGTTTAAAATTTATTTCTATATAGTTTTGCATATTATTCAATTCATATAGAAAGCTTAAAAAACATTACTTAGGAAGTTTTAAAAAAAATATACATATATATTTATGTACTTAAAATTCTTGCGAATTTTTCCAAACTATTATAACAATATTTTTTTTGGAAATTTTTTTTAAACTTTTATAATAACATTTTTCTGTTATATATTAAAAAAAAAAATAAAACAAAAAATATAAACAAAGTAAAAAAGTGGTAAAAGCTTCTCAGGTGGTAAAAAGTACGGGTACTTCTAGAAGGGCTAGAGACATGGGACAAAGGGCATTAGATAGAGTTTTGCCTCTAGGGTCCCAGAAAAATCTGACATTGGAACTTTTTAGCCCCGAAATAGCTCTATTTTAAGATTTTCTGAAAAAATTTTTGTATAACAAAAGCACGTTTTTCTTATATTATATATATATAGCTACTTAAAATTTCAAAATTTTCGATTCTAATACATTCATATGTACATACGTTCATATGTTGGAACGAAAAATTTTAAAATCTTCAATTCTAATCCATTCATATATATATACACACATATATTCATATATTCATACATACATATATTTTTACATACATAAATTATTATTTTGTTTTTGACTAAACCTTTTCTTTATTTGAAAAATTAATTTTTGTAAGTTTACTGCCATGATTTAATAATTATGTGTTTAAAATTTATTTCTATATATTCTACAGTTTTGAATATTATTAAATTCATATAGAAAGCTTGAAAAAATTACTCAGGAAGCTTTAAAAAAAATATACATACATACATATTTATGTACTTAAAATTTTTCCAAACTATTATAAGAATATTTTTTTGGAAATTTTCTTTAAACTTTTATATAACATTTATCTGTTATATATTAAAAAAAAATAAGACACAAAATTTAAACAAAATAAAAAAAAAAATTTAAAATAATGCAAAAAAAATAAAAATACGACGACATCCAGGCAAGCATTGATCTAATAACCTTCTGGCTATGAGACTACCACGCTAACCACTAGGTTACGCAGTAGCTTGAATTTCGCTTAATAATTCTATATTTTATTCATATTTCGTATAACTCATCAAAAACCATCATATTTTACATTATATATATATAGCTACTTCTCAGGTGGTAAAAAGTACGGGTACTTCTAGAAGGGCTAGAGACATGGGACAAAAGGCATTAGGTAGAGTTTTGCCTCTAGGGTACCAGAAAAATCTGACATTGGAACTTTTTAGCCCCGAAATAGCTCTATTTTAAGATTTTCTGAAAAAATTTTTGTATAACAAAAGCACGTTTTTCTTTTATAATTTTTATAATAAGAAACACAAACCAAGAAATAAATGATACGTTTTACGTTATTTTTATTATTAGAAACACAAACCGAGAAATGAATAATATTTGAAAATATAATGATCTCACATATTTTTGTTGCGGATAAACGAATTAATCTTAACGTAAATAAATGTCAGCTTTTATCAGACATCAGATGTTTTGTGACATCTGAATATTAATATTTCATTTGTTATTGTTTTGAACATTACGTTTCGTCAGCAAGCTTTAAAAAAATATATGTACATACAGAATATATGTATGTACGTATGTAGTTAGAATTTTATTTTTATTGTTCCAAACGGAAAACTGTAAAATGCTAAATTTTAATACATTTATATATACATACATATATTTGAATAAAATTATTATTTTGTTTTTGCCTAAACCTTTTCTTTACTTAAAAATATTACATTCATATGTAAATATATATTTGAATCCAATTATTATTTTATTTTAACCTAAACCTTTTCTTTATTTGAGAAATTTATTTCAATATGTTCACCCGCAGTTTTAAAAAAACTAGGTATACATTCATAATAACGTGTGTTTGTGTTAATAATTTTATTTCTAATTTTTCCAACAGCAAAATTTCAAAATTTTCGATTCTAATACATTCATATGTACATACGTTCATATGTTGGAACGAAAAATTTTAAAATCTTCAATTCTAATCCATTCATATATATATACACACATATATTCATATATTCATACATACATATATTTTTACATACATAAATTATTATTTTGTTTTTGACTAAACCTTTTCTTTATTTGAAAAATTAATTTTTGTAAGTTTACTCCCATGATTTAATAATTATGTGTTTAAAATTTATTTCTATATATTCTACAGTTTTGAATATTATTAAATTCATATAGAAAGCTTGAAAAAATTACTCAGGAAGCTTTAAAAAAAATATACATACATACATATTTATGTACTTAAAATTTTTGCGAATTTTTCCAAACTATTATAAGAATATTTTTTTGGAAATTTTCTTTAAACTTTTATATAACATTTATCAGTTATATATTAAAAAAAAATAAAACACAAAATTTAAACAAAATAAAAAAAAAAATTTTAAAATAATCCAAAAAAAGAAAAATACAACATCCAGGCAAGCATTGATCCAATAACCTTCTGGCTATGAGACTACCACTCTAACCACTAGGCTACGCAGTACCTTGAATTTCCCTTAATAATTCTATATTTTATTCATATATCGTATAACTCATCAAAAACCATCATATTTTACATTATATATATATAGCTACTTCTCAGGTGGTAAAAAGTACGGGTACTTCTAGAAGGGCTAGAGACATGGAACAAAAGGCATTAGATAGAGTTTTGCCTCCAGGGTCCCAGAAAAATCTGACATTGGAACTTTTTAGCCCCGAAATAGCTCTATTTTAAGATTTTCTGAAAAAATTTTTGTATAACAAAAGCACGTTTTTCTTTTATACTTTTTATAATTAGAAACACAAACCAAGAAATAAATGATACGTTTTACGTTATTTTTATTATTAAAAACACAAACCGAGAAATAAATAATAT
This sequence comes from Condylostylus longicornis, assembly GCF_029603195.1. NCBI lineage: Eukaryota > Metazoa > Arthropoda > Insecta > Diptera > Dolichopodidae > Condylostylus > Condylostylus longicornis. The sequence goes on from NW_026578381.1 coordinate 5,591, forward strand.
TTGAAAATATAATGATCTCACATATTTTTGTTGCGGATAAACGAATTAATCTTAACGTAAATAAATGTCAGCTTTTATCAGACATCAGATGTTTTGTGACATCTGAATATTAATATTTCATTTGTTATTGTTTTGAACATTACGTTTCGTCAGCAAGCTTTAAAAAAATATATGTACATACAGAATATATGTATGTACGTATGTAGTTAGAATTTTATTTTTATTGTTCCAAACGGAAAACTGTAAAATGCTAAATTTTAATACATTTATATATACATACATATATTTGAATAAAATTATTATTTTGTTTTTGCCTAAACCTTTTCTTTATTTAAAAAAATTACATTCATATGTACATATATATATTTGAATACAATTATTATTTTATTTTAACCTAAACCTTTTCTTTATTTGAGAAATTTATTTCTATATGTTCACCCGCAGTTTTAAAAAAACTAGGTATACATTTATAATAACGTGTGTTTGTGTTAATAATTTTATTTCTAATTTTTCCAACAGCAAAATTTCAAAATTTTCGATTCTAATACATTCATATGTACATACGTTCATATGTTGGAACGAAAAATTTTAAAATCTTCAATTCTAATCCATTCATATATACATACATACACACATGTATTCATATATACATACATACATATATTTTTACATACATAAATTATTATTTTGTTTTTGTTTCTTTTTTAATTTTCGATTCTAATACATTCATATGTACATACGTTCATATGTTGGAACGAAAAATTTTAAAATCTTCAATTCTAATCCATTCATATATACATACACACATATATTCATATATACATTCATAGAAAGCTTAAAAAAAATTCCTCAGTAAGCTTTAAAAAAAATATACATACTACATACATATTTATGTACTTAAAATTTTTGCGAATTTTTCCAAACTATTATAAGAATATTTTTTTGGAAATTTTCTTTAAACTTTTATATAACATTTATCAGTTATATATTAAAAAAAAATAAAACACAAAATTTAAACAAAATAAAAAAAAAAATTTTAAAATAATCCAAAAAAAGAAAAATACAACATCCAGGCAAGCATTGATCCAATAACCTTCTGGCTATGAGACTACCACTCTAACCACTAGGCTACGCAGTACCTTGAATTTCCCTTAATAATTCTATATTTTATTCATATATCGTATAACTCATCAAAAACCATCATATTTTACATTATATATATATAGCTACTTCTCAGGTGGTAAAAAGTACGGGTACTTCTAGAAGGGCTAGAGACATGGAACAAAAGGCATTAGATAGAGTTTTGCCTCCAGGGTCCCAGAAAAATCTGACATTGGAACTTTTTAGCCCCGAAATAGCTCTATTTTAAGATTTTCTGAAAAAATTTTTGTATAACAAAAGCACGTTTTTCTTTTATACTTTTTATAATTAGAAACACAAACCAAGAAATAAATGATACGTTTTACGTTATTTTTATTATTAAAAACACAAACCGAGAAATAAATAATATTTGAAAATATAATGATCTCACATATTTTTGTTGCGGATAAACGAATTAATCTTAACGTAAATAAATGTCAGCTTTTATCAGACATCAGATGTTTTGTGACATCTGAATATTAATATTTCATTTGTTATTGTTTTGAACATTACGTTTCGTCAGCAAGCTTTAAAAAAATATATGTACATACAGAATATATGTATGTACGTATGTAGTTAGAATTTTATTTTTATTGTTCCAAACGGAAAACTGTAAAATGCTAAATTTTAATACATTTATATATACATACATATATTTGAATAAAATTATTATTTTGTTTTTGCCTAAACCTTTTCTTTATTTAAAAAAATTACATTCATATGTACATATATATATTTGAATACAATTATTATTTTATTTTAACCTAAACCTTTTCTTTATTTGAGAAATTTATTTCTATATGTTCACCCGCAGTTTTAAAAAAACTAGGTATACATTTATAATAACGTGTGTTTGTGTTAATAATTTTATTTCTAATTTTTCCAACAGCAAAATTTCAAAATTTTCGATTCTAATACATTCATATGTACATACGTTCATATGTTGGAACGAAAAATTTTAAAATCTTCAATTCTAATCCATTCATATATACATACATACACACATGTATTCATATATACATACATACATATATTTTTACATACATAAATTATTATTTTGTTTTTGTTTCTTTTTTTAATTTTCGATTCTAATACATTCATATGTACATACGTTCATATGTTGGAACGAAAAATTTTAAAATCTTCAATTCTAATCCATTCATATATACATACACACATATATTCATATATACATTCATAGAAAGCTTAAAAAAAATTCCTCAGTAAGCTTTAAAAAAAATATACATACTACATACATATTTATGTACTTAAAATTTTTGCGAATTTTTCCAAACTATTATAAGAATATTTTTTTGGAAATTTTCTTTAAACTTTTATATAACATTTATCAGTTATATATTAAAAAAAAATAAAACACAAAATTTAAACAAAATAAAAAAAAAAATTTTAAAATAATCCAAAAAAAGAAAAATACAACATCCAGGCAAGCATTGATCCAATAACCTTCTGGCTATGAGACTACCACTCTAACCACTAGGCTACGCAGTACCTTGAATTTCCCTTAATAATTCTATATTTTATTCATATATCGTATAACTCATCAAAAACCATCATATTTTACATTATATATATATAGCTACTTCTCAGGTGGTAAAAAGTACGGGTACTTCTAGAAGGGCTAGAGACATGGAACAAAAGGCATTAGATAGAGTTTTGCCTCCAGGGTCCCAGAAAAAGCAAGAATTCCACCCGCCCTCCCCCTTCACCCCTTCCCAAGATGTTTTGTAACCGTTTTTTACAAAATGGTTTTACATCCTGTAGGGGTAATTTTTTACTTACTTTTGGAAGTATTAATATTGTATATAAATTCATTTTTGGAAGTGTGAGTTATAACAAAAAATGAAAACTTTCTTAAGAAAATTGTTTTAATAAAATCTACATTGTTTTATAATAAGTGTGTACATATGAATTTAGTTGTGCATTCTTTTCGGGATCTGTTGCAACATGTATTAGAAAGCAAAACATAAGTTTACATTAAACTCCTTGACAATATATTTTTAGGGTAAAATTTTATAAGAAAATGTTATTCTATTGCATTAAACTTTTTACAAGTAGGGTAAAATTTTTAGAACGGAAACTCGCTGATATTGATTTGGTAAGGGTGAAGGTTTTTTAATTTTATTTAAAAAAAAAATAAAATTATCAATAAAAAAAATTGATCTGGCAAATCGCATTTTGCAGGGTTCGAACCTGAGACTTTTCGCATAGAAATCGTATGCAATACGTATTACCCTATATACGTTAGTATTGGTGTTAACTCATTCTACAGTCACGCGTTTTATTCGCATGTATTATAAACTCCAAATACATACGTGCATGAATTGTAGTTTATAATTAACAATAATTTATGGCTAAAAGTGTTTATTGTAGAAGGTATTTTACGATTTTATGCGACATAACTCAAAGTGAAGTTTTAAAATAAATTACTCAAAAGGTATTAGATTTCAAAGGAACTAATTATTTGTTTAATTATGTATTTTTGGGTAATTATTTCTCAGAACTTTTTTATTTTAAGTTTTAAGTTTTATCTTATTATTTATCAGGAAAAAACATATCTATATGTATATTATGGGTGTGTTTTTGAAGAAATAAAGAGCCTTATTCTAGTTGTCGCGTCACTTACGTGACATTTGTCGTTGTCGCTGTCACATCACTTGAAATGTGGTATTCTAGTTGTCGAGTGACGTGACTGCGAGAAATAAACGAAAATGAAACGTTTCAAGTGAAATTGATACATTTTAAAAAGAAATTTTGGCGAGTAAAGTTCAAACTAAAAAAAAAATTCGGTGTATATAAAAAAATTTTAATCCGAGGGAAATAAAAAATGTCGTCATTTGCATTATGGTTTATGGATTCATCAGACTCCGAGAGTAATGAAATTGAAAAAAAAACAACAATTTTAATATTTTAATATAATGTGACTTAAAGGTTTGCGATCATAAAATGCGCATCAGGTATGTGGATGCTAATAATCCGGGATCATCTCATGATTCCTTTATTGAAAATTTCCCAATTCTTCAAATTGCTTCCTTGTTGTTACTTTTAAGCTAAAAATAAAAATTAAATTATATATTATATGGTTTAATTTATGTATTAAATTACAAAATTTATTATTTTTTATATTTTTATTATATTTTTATTAAATTGTTTTGTTTAAACTTACATTTTTGGTGTATCCATCTCGCTTGTCACTTGTTAAATACATTTCGACAAAAAACGTCGTTTCACTACGACATGTGTCGCTCTACAACGACAACTGGAATATACCTGAAACACATTTTCCCGCTATTCCACGACACGTGTCACTGTAATCGCCATTTAGAATATCAAATTCAAGTCGTGACGACAATTGTCGCTCTACTTCGACAACTAGAATAAGGCTCAAAGTAAACTTAAAATATCTCAGCCACAGAATGGAACACAATTTCAAAACTACAGGCATCATACTTGCAAGGCTTGCAATGCAAGCACACACGACTAGTTATATATATGTATATAGCTACTTCTCAGGTGGTAAAAAGTACGGGTACTTCTAGAAGGGCTAGAGACATGGGACAAAAGGCATTAGGTAGAGTTTTGCCTCTAGGGTACCAGAAAAATCTGACATTGGAACTTTATAGCCCCGAAATAGCTCTATTTTAAGATTTTCTGAAAAAATTTTTGTATAACAAAAGCACGTTTTTCTTTTATAATTTTTATAATTAGAAACACAAACCAAGAAATAAATGATACGTTTTACATTATTTTTATTATTAGAAACACAAACCGAGAAATAAATAATATTTGAAAATATAATGATCTCACATATTTTTGTTGCGGATAAACGAATTAATCTTAACGTAAATAAATGTCAGCTTTTATCAGACATCAGATGTTTTGTGACATCTGAATATTAATATTTTATTTGTTATTGTTTTGAACATTACGTTTCGTCAGCAAGCTTTAAAAAAATATATGTACATACAGAATATATGTATGTACGTATGTAGTTAGAATTTTATTTTTATTGTTTCAAACGGAAAACTGTAAAATGCTAAATTTTAATACATTTATATATACATACATATATTTGAATAAAATTATTATTTTGTTTTTGCCTAAACCTTTTCTTTATTTAAAAATATTACATTTATATGTACATATATATATTTGAATACAATTATTATTTTATTTTAACCTAAACCTTTTCTTTATTTGAGAAATTTATTTCAATATGTTCACCCGCAGTTTTAAAAAAACTAGGTATACATTCATAATAACGTGTGTTTGTGTTAATAATTTTATTTCTAATTTTTCCAACAGCAAAATTTCAAAATTTTCGATTCTAATACATTCATATGTACATACGTTCATATGTTGGAACGAAAAATTTTAAAATCTTCAATTCTAATCCATTCATATATATATACACACATATATTCATAAATTCATACATACATATATTTTTACATACATAAATTATTATTTTGTTTTTGACTAAACCTTTTCTTTATTTGAAAAATTAATTTTTGTAAGTTTACTCCCATGATTTAATAATTATGTGTTTAAAATTTATTTCTATATATTCTACAGTTTCGAATATTATTAAATTCATATAGAAAGCTTGAAAAAATTACTCAGGAAGCTTTAAAAAAAATATACATACATACATATTTATGTACTTAAAATTTTTGCGAATTTTTCCAAACTATTATAAGAATATTTTTTTGGAAATTTTCTTTAAACTTTTATATAACATTTATCTGTTATATATTAAAAAAAAATAAAACACAAAATTTAAACAAAATAAAAAAAAAATTTTAAAATAATGCAAAAAAATAAAAATACGACGACATCCAGGCAAGCATTGATCCAATAACCTTCTGGCTATGAGACTACCACGCTAACCACTAGGCTACGCAGTACCTTGAATTTCGCTTAATAATTCTATATTTTATTCATATTTCGTATAACTCATCAAAAACCATTATATTTTACATTATATATATATAGCTACTTCTCAGGTGGTAAAAAGTACGGGTACTTCTAGAAGGGCTAGAGACATGGGACAAAAGGCATTAGATAGAGTTTTGCCTCTAGGGTACCAGAAAAATCTGACATTGGAACTTTTTAGCCCCCAAATAGCTCTATTTTAAGATTTTCTGAAAAAATTTTTGTATAACAAAAGCACGTTTTTCTTTTATAATTTTTATAATAAGAAACACAAACCAAGAAATAAATGATACGTTTTACGTTATTTTTATTATTAGAAACACAAACCGAGAAATAAATAATATTTGAAAATATAATGATCTCACATATTTTTGTTGCGGATAAACGAATTAATCTTAACATAAATAAATGTCAGCTTTTATCAGACATCAGATGTTTTGTGATATCTGAATATTAATATTTCATTTGTTATTGTTTTGAACATTACGTTTCGTCAGCAAGCTTTAAAAAAATATATGTACATACAGAATATATGTATGTACGTATGTAGTTAGAATTTTATTTTTATTGTTCCAAACGGAAAACTGTAAAATGCTAAATTTTAATACATTTATATATACATACATATATTTGAATAAAATTATTATTTTGTTTTTGCCTAAACCTTTTCTTTATTTAAAAATATTACATTCATATGTACATATATATATTTGAATACAATTATTAATTTATTTTAACCTAAACCTTTTCTTTATTTGAGAAATTTATTTCAATATGTTCACCCGCAGTTTTAAAAAAACTAGGTATACATTCATAATAACGCGTGTTTGTGTTAATAATTTTATTTCTAATTTTTCCAACAGCAAAATTTCAAAATTTTCGATTCTAATACATTCATATGTACATACGTTCATATGTTGGAACGAAAAATTTTAAAATCTTCAATTCTAATCCATTCATATATATATACACACATATATTCATATATTCATACATACATATATTTTTACATACATAAATTATTATTTTGTTTTTGACTAAACCTTTTCTTTATTTGAAAAATTAATTTTTGTAAGTTTACTCCCATGATTTAATAATTATGTGTTTAAAATTTATTTCTATATATTCTACAGTTTCGAATATTATTAAATTCATATAGAAAGCTTGAAAAAATTAGTCAGGAAGCTTTAAAAAAAATATACATACATACATATTTATGTACTTAAAATTTTTGCGAATTTTTCCAAACTATTATAAGAATATTTTTTTTTATTAAATTTTCTTTAAACTTTTATATAACATTTATCTGTTATATAATAAAAAAAAATAAAACACAAAATTTAAACAAAATAAAAAAAAAATTTTAAAATAATGCAAAAAATAAAAAATACGACGACATCCAGGCAAGCATTGATCCAATAACCTTCTGGCTATGAGACTACCACGCTAACCACTAGGCTACGCAGTACCTTGAATTTCCCTTTATAATTCTATATTTTATTCATATTTCGTATAACTCATCAAAAACCATTATATTTTACATTATATATATATAGCTACTTCTCAGGTGGTAAAAAGTACGGGTACTTCTAGAAGGGCTAGAGACATGGGACAAAAGACATTAGATAGAGTTTTGCCTCTAGGGTACCAGAAATCTCTGACATTGGAACTTTTTAGCCCTGAAATAGCTCTATTTTAAGATTTTCTGAAAAAATTTTTGTATAACAAAAGCACGTATTCATGACTCTGGTAAGATTCCTGTAGTCCATTTCGGAATTTACAATAAGCTTAAATTGACTTTTAGAATCAGGAACATCCGCTTTCTCAGCGTTGGTCGTCACCTGAACCACTTCCGGAGATGATTCCGCTTTTCTTTTTTTACTGGATCTCTTTTGTTTTAGGATCCAATCCGTTTCCTCCTCATCTGTTGAGTAGGCGTCCAAGACTGACCTCACCTGCTTTGCTCGTAGTGCAGCGTCTTTTTCTTTATGACTGCCCACATTAGACTTATTGTTTGTAATTTGCGTATGTTTCTCTTTCTTTAGCTTCTCATTTTCAGCCCTGAGTTGAAGAACCTCGCTTTTCAAAGCCACACAGAGCTGTTCCAGTTGGCTAATCCTTTTTTGTATGTCAGCATTTTGATTATCACTTTCTTTGTCTTGAGCTTTACTCATGTTTATGTCCTTATTGGTAGTCCACCTTCTATATTCCTATTCTTTTCTAAAATCCGCACATCAGATGTAGGTGATGAACGCCGGGTTTTCGCGTTCCTCCTAAACGGATCAATCAAATGCAATAAATGGCTCTCTCCAGAATCCGTAGAGCCGACCTCCGAAGGGGGGTGGATTCTCCAACGTAGTTGAATTACCACTTGGGGTACTAAATCCTTTTGTTTTGTCCATTGCGCAAATGATTAAATTCTGCATTTTATACCTACTGCTAGGATTCAAAAACTGCCGTCCTTCAGGGATCAGACGCAGACCAGTGAGCCGCCTATTCTAGGTCAGACGCTTTTGGATTTACCGCCCGCGCGCTTCCTAACCAACGATACCCGGATTAACCGCCGAGTACTCGCTTTCACCCGCTCTCGTCAGGCATTACTAAGTAAGTCGCCCTGGAGACACACAGCAGATAACTATGTTACCTACCTTCTGGGAGGTGAGAGTCGGATTTGTTGGCAGAGCTGATGTTTTCAGAAGGCATTTCCTAGCATTTTCAGTGTCACATGTTAGGAAAATGTGAGACTGACTAGGACCAATGCAAACTTTTGTCCCCCGTAAGTACATATGAATGTAATTTTTCAAATAAAAAAAGGTTTAGACAAAAACAAAATAATAATTTTATTCAAATATATGTATGTACATATGAATACGTACATACATATATTATATTCTGCATGTATATTTTTTAAAGCTTGGTGGCGAAATATAATATTGAAAACAACAAAAAATGAAGCATTATTATTCAGATGCCACAAAACATCTGATCTCTTTGACAATAGCTGACATTTATTTACGTCGTTATTTTAAAATTATTTCGATTTTCCGAACCAAAAATATGTGAGATCATTATATTTTCAAATATTATTTATTTCTCGGTTTGTGTTTCTAATAATAACGTAAAACGTATCATTTATTTCTTGGTTTGTGTTTCTAATTATAAAAAGTATAAAAAAAGCGTGCTTTTGTTATACAAAAATTTTTTCAGAAAATCTTTAGAGCTATTTCGAGGCTAAAAACTTCCAATGTCAGATTTTTCTGACACCTTAGAGGTAAAACTCTATGTAATGCCTTTTGTCCCATATCTCTAGCCCTTCTAGGGGTACCAGTACTTTTTGACACCTGAGAAGTAGCTATAAACATATATAATGTAAAATAGGATAGTTTTTGAAGAGTTATACGAAATATGAATAAAATATAGAATTATAAAGGGAAATTCAAGGTACTGCGTAGCCTAGTGGGTAGCGTGGTAGTCTGATAGCCAGAAGGTTATTGGATCAATGCTTGCCTGGGATGTTGTTGTATTTTTCTTTTTTTGGATTATTTTGAAAATTTTTTTTTCTTATTATTTAAATTTTTTGTTTAATTTTTTTTTTAATATATAACATGTTCCGTCGTGACGTCACAGGCACAGATCATTTCCTAAAAGAAAAAAAACAACAACAACAAAGAATACAAAGTGCACAACAATAACATGATTGTAGTTATCTGATGAATTCAATATGCATCCAACTGCGCAAGTTTTCATTTCAACCTAAAATTGAAGCTAATTAAAGCATATAACAAGCATATGTATATTTGATCAAACATAAAAGAAACTTCAACTTACCTGTTGAATATGTTGCAGGTTTGCAATCGCTTTAGTCCTGGTTATTTTGGTCCAGTGCAGTCAGTCCTTCTTTCGTGGTTGATCTCGTGTTTATTTATATTAATTTTGTAATATTTGTGGAACTATTGTTCCATAATTTTTTTTCCTAATTTTTAAAACAAAATAAATCAACAAAAACTCTACACCACATTTTACTTGTTTATCTTTTATACATCAAATATTGACATTTGCAGACAAAAAAAAGATTCGTTCAATAGCTTTCGTTCAGTTTGATCGGTGTTGCCGCATGGTATAATCGATCAAAAATAAATCATATCAGCTATTTGTCAAGTGTGGTGGAGTGAAATAAAAAAGAACGAGCGAATGAAATGAAAAATATGAAAAGGGGAAATATTGTATATACATAATATAGAGTGTTTACAACAACAAATCACGGCGCAGTGTATATAAAATTGCGTTTATTTTTCAAGTTCAGTGAACTGCGTCATCTGTTTTATATACAAGAAAACGTTATCAACCAAAAAAGTGGGACTGGCTAGGTATATCAACGTTGCACAACTCGTTTGGATAAAATTTTTCTGGATCTATAAATAGAATGGAAAATTCCAGACCAAGAATGCAGTATTAGAAAAACCGTCGCATCGAACTTATCCATTTTGAATTTATATTGAAATTATAATATACTTATTTTATATAAAGTCATATTAAAAGAAAATTAAATTTTGTTAATAAATTTAATAAATTGTTAGAACATGAATTACAAAAAAGAAACAAAAGTGAAGTTGTTTTTCTTATAATTATTCTATATAAAAAAAGGAAAAAATAATAATTGCGTTGAAAAGAGGCAATAATAAAATTTTAGTGGTTTTGGTGGTTTTTGCATAAAATGTTAGCCCAAATCGCCGCCTAACATTTTTTGGTCCTTCGAGACGAATTATATTGAAAATTCGTGGCATTAAAAAAAAAAATGAAAAGAAACACAAAAAATTTGGATTTAAGACAAAAAACTAGAATAAAAATAGTGTAGTGTGCAAAAAAGAAAACTTAAATTAAAGAACAGATTTAGTGAAACAACCTAAACAACACATAACAAATTGCAAACTATTGGTGCGAAATTAGAAAAGTGTTTGAAATATTGAAGAGACTAGTGGTGGAATTTCTTTGTGGTGCAAAAAAAAAGAAATAATGAAAAAAAAAAAACTATAATATATTTAGTGTAGAACAAAAAGAAAACTTTGAACAATTTTATTTTGTAGTGCAGAGGTGAAAAGCGGTTTCGGTATCGGTCTCGCGAGTCGCGCCAATTGGAATCAAGCATTGGACTTAGAAAGGAGGAAGAGAGAAATTATGGTGAGTTCGTTCCATTTTTTCTATTATTTTCTTTTTAAATTGCATACAAAGTAATTGGAGATTTTGAATATAAGGATTTCTTTCTTTATGAAAATATTTTACATAAATGGTTTAAATTTTTTTGAAACAAATTTTACTGGTGGATTTGACTAGATCTTTCTAAAATAATTTTGGCGGTTTAAATAGAGAGCTTAGAAAAGAAAAAAGGAACAATTTTTCGGGATAAAATTTTTATTTTTTTTTGGACATAGTGAAGCATTATCAATAAGTTTTAGTGAAAAAAAAAGGAGAGAAAAATATATATTAAAATTTTTTTTATGAACACTTGCGTGGTACTTTGCAAATAAAACTTTGTGATTCAGATTGAATTAAATTAATATTTAAAGGAACTATTTGACACTAGTTGTAATTAATTAATAAAATAGTTGTAATTTCAATAAAACTAGACAAAAAATATATATATATAGTTGAAAATAAAGATATTATTTTGAGTGTTTAAATTGTTTAATTGATTTGTTTTTGATCTAGTTGATACGGAAGTGATCTGGGTATATGGAACCTTATAAATAAATATATTAAATACATAGGGATTAACATGGACAAGTTAATTAAGTTGCAATTGGCGGATAAATTCCTGATAGAGGAGATAGTAACTCATTTTTCTAGGGATAAAAGAGAAAACAAACCAATGGGATGTTTTGAGGAAGTTTTGAACGACATAGAGACCCTTTATTATGAGATAAAGAAGCGTCATCGACAGATTTTGGTGGCCTCTTATACAGATAGGAATGAAGAGAGCGCAAAGTGCCCGTACCTCGAGCACAGCGTGTTTAATGAAATAAAGACGCTCTTCCAAACTAGGCATAAGTCCATAGATGCTGAAATGGTTGACAGGTTTCCTAATAAGGAGGCGGACTTGAAAGTGGATCCGAACCATGGCATAAGCATGAGAAAAGAGGTTTCAAGTATGGCGATAAACCTGCCAAAGATAACGCTAGCAAAATTTGATGGTGGTTACCAGAAATGGCCTTCCTTTTACGACCTTTTTAGGTCCCTGGTCCACAATAATGAAACTCTTACGGCAGTACAAAAGTTACAGTATCTAAAGTTGCATCTTACTGGGGAGCCCGAACAATTACTAAGAGCTTTTCAGGTAACAGAGGACAACTACATGGCTGCATTCAACATGCTAAAGGAGCGTTACGACAACAAGCGGGTGCTAGTCAACACGCTATTGAAACGGCTTCTTGGCCAAGCGATCGTGCACCAGGAATAAGCCGTTGCAGTAAGGAGGCTTTTGGACACAACAAATGAATGCTTACAAGCTCTCACAAATCTACAAATTGATGTGGAAGGCTGGGATCCAATTACAGTTTACCTAATAGTCCAGAAGCTACCAATGGAAACGCGTCAGCTTTGGGAACAAAGCATCAGCGTCGAAAAGCAGCAACCAAGTTGGCGACAGCTTGAAAATTTTTTAGAAACAAGGTTCCGCACATTGGAGGCCATAGCAGTTAGAAAATTATTTGCAGGTTCAAGAAGTCAAGTACAGAACGACTCAAACCGGAATAGGGGCAGCACTTTATTTCATGTTGCTACATCTAGGTCAACGAATAATGGTGCTTCATGTCTGTTTTGTAGAGCCGCACATACGATAAGAAAGTGTAAAGCCTTTTCAAGATTGGGTCAAAATAAGCGATTGGAGGCAGTAAAAACTAGGGGGCTTTGCATAAATTGTTTGAAGCCTGGACACATGATGACCACTTGCCCAAGCCAGCAGAGCTGCTACAGGTGTCATAAACGTCACCATACATTACTACACCGAAAGGATGAAGGAGAGCGAACCTCATCACAAGTTACAACTACACCACAAGTACATGCGCACCACGCCGCACATACTTCACAGCAAGCAGCAGCGGTGGCGCCAGAGTTGTCCGCTTTGGCAGCAGTCTTTGTACCCGGCAGTCATCCCGTCCACACATGCGGCACGGCTGTCAATTCCAGACAACAGGTCTTCCTAGCTACAGCATATATCAGAGTTCTTTCACCTACTACGGGCCGATATCAAAGAGCTAGGGCGCTGATTGATCCCGGCTCACAAAGTTCCTTTATAACAGAGTCACTGGTGCAAGGCTTAAGTTTAAAGAAGGAGAGGATAGTCGCTGACATACACGGTGTATCACAAACAAATATTGGCCAATCATTGGCTAGGGTCAGAGTAATAATTGAAAGTGCAAGTGGCTCTACAATAGTACAGGTGTCCGGTTTAGTGCTTAAAAAATTGACGAACTTGTTACCAGTGCGAGACATCTTCGTGCAAGAGTGGCCACACCTGAATGGATTAACTTTAGCCGACCCCGAATACTTCAAGATGGGAAAAATACACGTACTCATCGGTGCTGACGTTTTTGGCCAAATAATATTGGACGGTTTAAGGAAGGGTCCGTTTGGCGCACCGATTGCCCAGAATACGATTTTCGGCTGGATCCTGTTCGGAACTGTAAAGCTACAAGATGTTCCAACAATAATGATAATCAACTTCCACATGCAGTCGGATTTAAATGAAACTCTGAAGAGGTTCTGGGAACTTGAAGAAATACTAGAAAATAAAATGATGACTGAAGAGGAGCTAGCATGCGAGAAACATTTTTGCAGTACACATTGAAGGGCTGCAGATGGACGATACCAGGTGGAGCTACCATTCATTGAAGAAGACTCAATTGAGATTGGAAAATTTCAATTTTGGTATGGAAAAACAGTTTTGCAAAAATCGACAACTCCAAGAGGATTATATCAAGTGTATTAATGAGTATAGCAACATGAATCATATGCAAAAGGTGGAACCAATCGAGTTGAGAAATGAAAATCAAAAGGTCATTTCCAATTATTTACCGCATCACGATGTCATCAAGGAGAGTAGCTCCACCACAAAATTAAGAGTTGTTTTCGATGCGTCGCGACCCACATCCAACGGCTCATCCTTGAATGACAAGATGATGAAGGGCCCAGTCATCCAAGACGACTTAGCCACTCTTTTGCTCCGAGTTCGAAAATATAAAGTTGCCTTTACAGCCGATCTCGAAAAAATGTATAGACAAATCAAACTTGCACCTAAACACACCGATTATCAGCGAATAGTTTGGCAAGAATCACCTAGACAACCTATTTGTGATTATAAATTAACTACCGTGACTTTTGGCACTAAATCCGCACCCTTTTTAGCTACGCGAGTGTTAAAGCAGCTGGCTACAGATGAAAGGATCAGATATCCTTTGGCATCGCAGGCAACATTAGAGTCCTTTTATGTTGACGATTTGCTATCTGGCGCAGATTCACTTGAAGAAGCACTACAACTTCAGAAACAACTCATCAACATGATGGCTTCGGGTGGATTTTCATTACGTAAGTGGTCATCAAATGCCTTTGCAATGGGACCCAGCCAACGACTACTTCTCGTATAGAATTACCAAATTGGAGGATGGAGCTTCGAAATGGACAAAGCGATCAGTTCTATCAGAAGTGTCTAAATTGTTCGATCCGCTTGGTTGGCTGGCACCCTGTATCATTTTGGCCATGATAATGATACAGAAATTATGGCTGTCTCGTTCGGGCTGGGACGATGATTTGGAAAAGGCACTACAAAATGAATGGCAAAACTACAGATCCAGTCTTACAGAATTAGAAAAGATCAAGATTACTAGATAGTTCAGTTACACCTAGACGGTATGTAAAATGGAACTACATGGTTTTTGCGATGCGTCAATTAAAGCGTATGCGGCAGTTGTCTATTTGGTAGTCACAAACGAAAGCGGTAACAGGCAAATTAGTCTGGTGGCGGCAAAGTCAAAAGCAGCTCCAATAAAGACGATTTCTTTACCAAGACTAGAGCTGAGGTTGTCCACATTTACGAAATTAATACGAGTAACTAGCTATGTGAGAAGATTTATGACTATTGTTAAGAAAATTAAGCATGATGGCAGTTTTATAACAGCAACAGAATTCAATGCAAATGTATTTACATGGATACGCATTGTTCAAGGGCATCATTTTGCGCATGAAATATTTCAGCTTCAAAAACGAAAAGTTATAAATGGAAATAGTAGTCTGTCAAACCTAAGCCCTTTTTTAGACGAAAATGGAATATTGCGCATGGCAGGTCGATTACGTCACTCAGAATTAAACTACAATGAAAGATTTCCTATTATTCTTCCCGATAAAAGTCCCTTTGTGCGACTATTGTTGGAAAAGGTTCATCGCGAAACTTTACATGGTGGCGCCCAACTTATGCTGAATGTTTTAAATAGGAACTATTAGATTATTGGCGCAAGAAACCAAATTCGGCAAGTGATACACAAGTGTATAACGTGCTACAAACAGCGCGCGGCAGTTCAAACCCAATTATTGGGTGACTTGCCAGCTTTTCGAGTCAGGGCTGCACGACCATTCACACATACTGGAGTTGACTACTGCGGGCCCTTTGAAATCAAGACCCACAAAGGTAAAAATCTTAGGATGTACAAGGCATACATTGCAATTTTTATATGCCTCACAGTAAGGGCCATACATATAGAACTGGTGACGGATCTTAGTAGTTAAGGCTTCATCGCGGCTTACAGACGATTTAGCAGCAGACGTGGCAAATGTCAAGCTATCTACTGTGACAACGGCACTAATTTTGTTGGGGCCAATAAAGCAATTGCTAAACAACACAAAGAAATGCTACAGCAATTAAAAGAAGAGTTGGCGCACTCGCACGAAAATGAAGGTGTGGCATTCCATTTTATACCACCGGGCTCACCTCATTTCGGCGGTTTGTGGGAGGCTGGAGTACGATCTACCAAGCAACATTTAAGGAGAGTATTCAGCAATATTAAGTTAACTTATGAAGAATTGGCAACTGTTCTAGCACAAATTGAGGCGTGTCTAAACTCTAGGCCTTTATGCGAAATCAGCAGAAATCCAGAAGATTATACGGCTCTAACACCTGGGCATTTTTTGATTGGCGACGTAATTGTCACGCCACCTGAACCTTCAATCTTAGATTTTGCTGAAAATCGGCTGAACAGATGGCAACTGCTTCAAAAGCTGTGTCAAACCTTTTGGACCCAACAGATTACAACAACATCCAAAATGGACTAAAAGGCATGACAACATGCAATTGGGAGACTTGGTCCTCCTAAAAGATGAAAATTTACCACCAAGCAGATGGCTGATGGGTCGCATCATCGAGACTCACCCCGGTCCAGATGGACTAGTTCGAGTAGTTACCATCAAGACGAAGAATGGGGCACTAAAACGTTCAATAGTGAAGATTTGCTTACTACCAATACATTCAAGGGCGAACGAAACCGAAACATCGCATTGATCAATCGAGAATGATTAATCGTACGCAAAAAAAAAAAATTCGCGAACGTAAACTATGCACCTACACTTAATTGAAATTATGTACCTACGCTATATCGAAATTATACACCTACACTATATCAGAATTATGTACCTACACTATGTCAGAATTATACACCTACACTTTATCAGAATTATGCACCTACACTATATCAAATTTGCGGGCCTACACTTAATACTAGGAGAACACCTAATACAAAATTTGCGAACCTACACTTAATATTAGGAGAACACCTAATACAAAATTTGCGAACCTACACTTAATACTAGGAGAACACCTAATACAAAATTTTGCGAATCTACACTTAATACTAGAAGATGCACCTAATACAATATTTTCGAATCTACACTTAAATATATCTAATAATATTTAATTTTAATGAATAATGTTTTTTGATTTGATCAAAAATTTCCAATTATTAATTTATTTTTTTTTTCCTCTCCTTCCCCAATTCCACATCCTGGATTTCCGGAAAGCGAGCTCAGGCGCTATAACCTTCCATCCTTTTACGTTCTCTATTTACAGATGTTAGAACCTAAAAACCTAAAAGGATGCTACCTTAGAATATGGAAATTATGTTTAAAGCATTTTCGATTGGAAATGATACACTTACCGATTACCATTACAACATGAATTACTTTAGAAAAACATCAACACATCGTTTTGTCATCTTCAGCCACAGATGCCAAGGTCGGGGAAATGTTCCGTCGTGACGTCACAGGCACAGATCATTTCCTAAAAGAAAAAAAACAACAACAATAAAGAATACAAAGTTCACAACAATAACATGATTGTACTTATCTGATGAATTCAATATAAAATTGAAGCTAACTAAAGCATATAACAAACATATATTTGATCAAACATAAAAGAAACTTCAACTTACCTGTTGAATATGTTGCAGGTTTTCAATCGCTTTAGTCCTGGGTATTTTGGTCCAGCGCAGTCAGTCCTTCTTTCGTGGTTGATCTCGTGTTTATTTATATTAATTTTGTAATATTTGTGAAATTTTTGTCCCATAATTTTTTTTCCTAATTTTTAAAACAAAATAAATCAACAAAAACACTACACCACATTTTACTTGTTTATCTTTTATACATCAAATATTGACATTTGCAGACAAAAAAAAGATTCGTTCAATAGCTTTCGTTCAGTTTGATCGGTGTTGCCGTATGGCATAATCGATGAAAAATAAATCATATCAGCTATTTGTCAAGTGTGGTGGAGTGAAATAAAAAAGAACGAGCGAATGAAATGAAAAATATGAAAAGGGGAAATATTGTATATACATAATATAGAGTGTTTACAACAACAAATCACGGCGCAGTGTATATAAAATTATATTGTATTTTTCAAGTGAAGTGAACTGCGTCATCTGTTTTATATACAAGAAAACGTTATCAACCAAAAAAGTGGGACTGGCTAGGTGTATCAACGTTGCACAATCCGTTTGGATAAAATTTTTCTGGATCTATAAATAGAATGGAAAATTCCAGATCAAGAATGCAGTATTAGAAAAACCGTCGCATCGAACTTATCCATTTTGAATTTATATTGAAATTATAATTTACTTAGTTTATATAAAGTCATATTAAAAGAAAATTAAATTTTGTTAAGAAATTTAATAAATTGTTAGTACATGAATTGCAAAGAAGAAACAAAAGTGAAGTTGTTTTTCTTATAATTATTCTATATAAAAAAAGGAAAAAATTGCGTTGAAAAGAGGCAATTATAAAATTTTAGTGGTTTTGGTGGTTCTTGCATAAAATGTTAGCGCAAATCGCCGCCTAACATAACAGATAAATATTATTATAAAAGTTTAAAGAAAATTTCCAAAAAAATATTGTTATAATAGTTAAGTACATAAATATGTATGTAAATTTTTTTTAAAACTTCGTAACTAATTTTAAGCTTTCTTTATGAATTGAATAATATTCAAAACTGTGGTTTGTCATATAGAAACACATAATTATTAAATCATAAATTTTTCAAATAAAGAAAAGGTTTAGGCATAAATAAAATAATATTTTTATTCAAATATGTGTATGTACATGAATATATTAGAATTGAACATTTTAAAATTTTTTGCTCGAAAAATTAGATGTAAAATTTTAAGCACAAACATACGTAACTATGAATGTATACCTATTTCCTAAAACTGCGGGTGAACATAAAGAAATCAACTTTTCAAATAAAGAAAAGGTTTAGGCAAAAATAAAATAATAATTTTATTCAAATATATGTATGTACATATGAATGTAATTTTTCAAATATAGAAAAAGTTTAGACAAAAACAACATAATAATTTTATTCAAATATATGTATGTAAGTACATATGAATGTAATTTTTAAAATAAAGAAAAGGTTTAGCCAAAAACAAAATAATAGTTTTATTCAAATATATGTGTGTACATATGAATGTAATTTTTCAAATATAGAAAAAGTTTAGACAAAAACAACATAATAATTTTATTCAAATATATGTATGTAAGTACATATGAATGTAATTTTTAAAATAAAGAAAAGGTTTAGCCAAAAACAAAATAATAGTTTTATTCAAATATATGTGTGTACATATGAATGTAATTTTTCAAAAAAAGAAAAGGTTTAGGCAAAAACAAAATAATAATTTGATTCAAATATATGTATGTACATATGAATGTATTAAAATTTAGCATTTTACAGTTTTTGGCTTGAAACAATAAAAATAAAATTCTAACTACATTTGTACACATAAACCAAAACCAAAAATATGTGAGATCATTATATTTTCAAATATTATTATTTTCTCGGTTTGTGCTTCTAATAATAGCGTAAAACGTATCATATATTTCTTGTTACCGACCGTATTGTGTAAACAATAGGTAGGTTATGTGATGGCAACAAATTTTGCATATCGAGTTTTCGGTGGGAACGTACTTCTCCATAGTAGGGAAGTGTAAATAAACTATTTTTAGCAACCTGTCGGTCTGTCGGTCTATCGGTCTGTGTGTGCACGCGTGTATCTCAAGTTTGGCTGAACCGATTTTGATGAAACTTTATATGTAAGTTTGTTTCCACCATGGCACGGATCGATCAACTTTTGGTATATATCAGGCCTCGGGAACTGCACTTTCTAGCGGGCCTGTTTTACATTTTTGAACATTTTGAAGAAAATATTCAACCGATTTACTTGAAATTTTATATATAAGCTCAGCTCGACCGTCCGCAAAAGTTCGTATGTTTTGGAAGAAATCAGGCATCGGCAACTAGACGTTTACTACGGGCCAAATATACATTTTTGTGTATATAAAGAGAAATAATCAACCGATTTCATTGAAATTTAATATATGAACTCCTCGTATTAAAACAATGAACGTATAAATTTTTTGGAAAATCAGGGCTCGAAAACGGATTTTACATTTTTCACCATATCCACAGAACAAATTGATGGAATTTCTTGAAATTTGATATTTGAGTTCTGGTTGTTACCGAAACTAACTGAAGAGCATTTCAGGGAATTCGGGTAGCACAAAAGGAAACTGTACTAAGAGCCAAATTTACATTTTTCTAGATATGTTAACTATAAGCTTACTGATGTCCTAAAAATTGGAAAGAAGTATTTAACAGACATTTTTATAATATTCTGTAACACTTTCATTTAACTAGACAAGACACAATGCGGTCGGTTATGTGCTGACCACATCAGATTTGTTTGTGTTTCTAATTATAAAAGCACATATGAATGTAATTTTTCAAATAAAGAAAAGGTTTAGGCAAAAACAATATAATAATTGTATTCAAATAAATGCATGTAGGTACATATAAATGTAATTTTTCAAAGAAAGAAAAGGTTTAGCCAATAACAAAATAATAATTTTATTCAATTATATGTATGTACATATGAATGTAATTTTTCAAATATAGAAAAGGTTTAGACAAAAACAACATAATAATTTTATTCAAATATATGTATGTAAGTACATATGAATGTAATTTTGCAAATAAAGAAAAGGTTTAGGCAAAAACAAAATAATTACTGTATTCAAATATATGTATGTAAATATCAATGTATTAAAATTTAACATTTTACAGCTTTTGGCTTGAAACAATAAAAATAAAATTCTAACTACATACGTACATATATTCTGTATGTATATTTTTTTAAAGCTTGCTGATGAAACATAATGTTCAAAACAATAACAAATGAAGCATTATTATTCAGATGCCACAAAACATCTGATGTCTGATAAAAGCTGACATTTATTTACGTTGAAATTAATTCGATTTTCCGAACCAAAAATATGTGAGATCATTATATTTTCAAATATTATTTATTTCTCGGTTTGCGTTTCTAATAATAACGTAAAACGTATCATTTATTTCTTGGTTTGTGTTTCTAATTATAAAATGTATAAAAGAAAAGCGTGCTTTTGTTATACAAAAATTTTTTTCAGAAAATCTTAAAATAGAGCTATTTCGGGACTAAAAAGTTTCAATGTCAGACTTTTCTGGTACCCTAGAGGCAAAACTCTATCTAATGTTTTTTGTCCCATGTCTGTAGCCCTTCTAGAAGTACCCGTACTTTTTAACACCTGAGAAGTAGCTATATACATATATATAATGTAAAATAGGATGGTTTTTGAAGAGTTATACGAAATATGAATAAAATATAGAATTATAAAGGGAAATTCAAGACACAGCGTAGCCTAGTGGGTAGCGTGGTAGTCTGATAGCCAGAAGCTTATTGGATCAATGCTTGCCTGGGATGTTGTTGTATTTTTCTTTTTTTGGATTATTTTGAAATTTTTTTTCTTATTATTTAAATTTTTTGTTTTTTTGTTTTTTAATATATAAAAGATAAATATTATTATAAAAGTTTAAAGAAAATTTCCAAAAAAATATTGTTATAATAGTTAAGTACATAAATATGTACGTAAATTTACGTGTACTGATTTCACCTCGTTAAGTTTTATATTCCACTTTCTAGTCCATTTTGAGATCTCATCACTGGCCCTTTGCAATTTTTGTGTAGATTCATTTTCATTTCGTCCTATTGCGATAACTGCTGTATCGTCGGCAAATGTAGCTGTTGTCACTCCTTCCGATTCAGGAATATCACACGTGTATAGCAAGCATAGTATCGGGCCCAATATACTCTCCTGTGGTACCCCCGACTTGATATCCCTAAGCGAAGAGTACTCCTCTTCCTGTTTAACTCGAAATACCCTATTAGTCAGGTAAGATTCGAGTAGGTCAACATACTGCCTTGGTAGTAATCGCCTAAGTTTTTTTATTAATCCACAATGCCAAACCTTATCGAAGGCCTGGGCTACGTCCAAAAATATAATAGAACATATTGTTTTTTCTTCCAGTGAATTTTCTATTAGGTCAGTTATTCTATGAATCTGATCTATGGTTGAGTGGTTGCGGCGAAAACCAAATTGATGATTCGGGATTAACCTTTTACTTTCAATTATAGGCTGGAGTCTTCTCAATAAAAGTTTCTCTACCAGTTTTGAAATCATAGGTAACAATGAGATTGGTCTATAAAAAGTCGCCTTGTCTATAGGTTTGCCAGGCTTGTGCAGCATGATTATCTCTGCAACTTTCCAAATTTCAGGCACGTAATTGAACCTTATACACGCATTTATTAGGCGCGTAAGCATCGTTATACCCCTTTTGGGTAATTCTTTCAGAATATCGGCCGTTATTAGGTCAAATCCTGGGGCCTTTTTAGGTTTAAGAGTCCTGATTTCTTCTATGACCTCTCTTTCCTTGACAATTGGAATAGTCACGCTATCCCCAACAAAAGCAGATTCCTCATTTTCATACACGCCATGTGGGCAGAATATATCGGCCAAATGATCCGCAAACGCATTTGCCTTCTCCTTGTCAGTTTTTGCCCACGTTCCATCTTTGTTTTTAATAGGAGCGAGATGTTTGATAGGTTGCTTCATTTTCTTTGTTGCCCTCCTCAGTGAGTAATTGGTTTTCTCACACGCCGTCAAATTTTGCACATAATCAGCAACCGAATCCTCTTTGTATTTTCTAATACAACGTTTTAGTTGCTGCGATTCATGATTATATCTGGTTTTATCAGCAGGATCACGCGTTTGCTGCCACCTTTTTCTCGCCCGCCTGCTTCGTTTTACTTTTGCTAGTATATGTGGGGGATAGTTAATGCCCCCCTCCTAATAACGTTAATTTTGGAACTACTCCAAGCCGCATTTTGAATAATTTTAGTAAAGTTTTCGGCCTCCTCATCTATGTGCTGTGTCGTTCTTATTCTTTTCCTTGGATCTATTTGACGTTCAATCTCTAAGCGAAATCTTGACCAATCTGTAGTTCCATTTGTCAGTGCAGGTTTCGCCATTTTCATAACTATATTTTCCTTAAATACAAGAATAACCACCGAATGATCGGAGTCAAGATTGTAGTTATCATGTACCTCCATGAAATTTTTCGCAATCCGTTTCGTTATGAAGAAATTTATTAAATCTGGACACTTATTAACATCGGTTGGCCAATACGTTGGCTTCGCAGTAGAATGAAAAAGGCACCCCGTGCCGCCAATTGCTTTCCTTCGCTCTCTAAAATGCTCAATCTCTGAGAGATTTTGTCCATCATATCTAGCATGTTCTGCATTTTATACTGAATACAAAAATTTTTTCAGAAAATCTTATGGAACATTTTTCACCATAAGCAGCACATTTATTACTTTGCTGTAAATCTGAGTTTTTAATTATTTTTATCATGATTATTTTTAAAATTTGAAAAATTATTATTTATTTTATTTTTATTGAAATAGTTTTATTCTGTTTAAGATTTTTGTTACTCACATCAAAGTTGATCATATCTGTTGAATGACCTAGTGTGCCGTTCATTGACGTTAATTGCTTCGATGTTACTTCAGTAGCTCGCGCCATTTCTATCGCTTTTTCTGAAGTTAAATTTTCTGTTTCCAATAGCCTTTTTTGTAGATTTTTGTGGTGCACTCCGATAACTGTGCGATCTCTTAACATTCTTTCTGGATCACTAAACTCACATTTTTTGCAATTTTTTTAATATCTAATAGAAACTGGCCGAAGGGTTTGCCATCAGTCTGATTTCTTGAATGAAATAAAAAGCTTTCGTAGACAACGTTGCTTTTACCTTTACAAAAGGTTTCGAAAGCTTCTACTACTGTTGCTAATTTCTTTTTGTCGTTTTCGGTTAATATCAATACATTGTTGAGGATTTTTGTTGCCTCTTCGCCAGCTGAATTCAAAAATATAGCAACTTGAACCTCTTCAGTAACAGGATATAATTGATTTTTTCTTGATATTTTATAATAATTCTGGTCTTCGGTGGTCTGCCACGAGGTTTCTTAGAGTTACTGATTTTATGTTTTTAGCCAATCCCATAAATTAATTTTGAGAAAAGCAGCCAAATTAAATTGATTTTTTTTTTTTAGATTTCAAAATTTTTAAAATTATCGAAGTTTTTATCCGATCCTTAATAAATTTAATTTTTTTTTTCTTTTCAATTAAATTCAAAATGGCTAAAAATTTCAGCCGCAGTGCCATGTAATGTTTGATTGTATTAAATTAAAACACATGTGCATCTTATGTGAGTACAATGCAAAACTGGATTTATTCTCTGTATTCTTATTTCAATTTAACATTAGTATCATGTACAATATAATATTTACAGTTAGAATATAATAATACCTAGTATATTATAAATTTAGCATTAATATTAAGTAGTATGTAAGACAATTACTACATATGAATGTAATTTTTCAAATAAAGAAAAGGTTTAGGCAAAAACAAAATAATAATTTTATTCAAATATATGTATGTACATATGAATGTATTAAAATTTAGCATTTTACGGTTTTTGGCTTGAAACAATAAAAATAAAATTCTAACTACATTCGTACATATATTCTGTATGTATATTGTTTTAAAGCTTGCTGACGAAACATAATATTCAAAACAATAACAAATGGAGCATCAATATTCAGATGCCACAAAACATCTGATGTCTTTGACAAAATCTGATATTTATTTACGTTAAAATTATTTCGATTTTTCGAACCAAAAATATGTGAGATCATTATATTTTCAAATATTATTTATTTCTCGGTTTGTGTTTCTAATAATAACGTAAAACGTATTATTTAATTTTTAGTTTGTGTTTGTAATTATAAAGCGTATAAAAGAAAACGTGCTTTTGTTATACAAAAATTTTTTCAGAAAATCTTAACATAGAGCTATTTCGGGGCTAAAAAGTTACAATGTCAGATTTTTCTGGGACCCCAAAGGCAAAACCCTATCTAATGCCTTTTGTCCCATATCTCTAGCCCTTCTAGAAGTACCCGTACTTTTTGGCACCTGAGAAGTAGCTATATATATGTAATTATAATGCGTTCTATATACTCATTGCTTTTATACGCATTCTATAACGACTGCAAGGTATGTTCATTGAAAAAGGCTCTGCCGCCATTTTTTATGTACATTACGCCATTTTTTTTCATTTTGGTTTCTTTGAAGGTATTCTTTGAAAATTAGAGTGTGCAAAAAAATAAATATTGTAAACAAAGTATATCTATTTTATAAGTAGTTTGATTCTGCGTTTACATCACATTCACCAATCCTTCACCAATCTTTGTATACAGCAAAATATCTAGCTAAAAGAGTTGAGTAGTATACTTTCTTATTTTCATTTTTATACACTTCTGAATTACCGGAAGAGGGAAAGTGTACGTAATTTTATGTCTACCTGTTTTTTTATAATGCATTTTAAAAGTTGCACAAAGGCATTATTTTCATATATAAATTATATTGGGAAAAATAATAAGCACTTTAAAGGTACAAAAGCATTTCTATAATTTATTACTGCACAAGAAAGCAAAAATGGTGTATCCATTTGGTAAATACGATGGGATTTAAAAAAAATTGGGTGTAGAAATAAAACAAAATAATTATAATTTATACAGACAAAGAGGAGACAAAGGTTGACATGGGTCCTAGTAAGATTCACATTTTCCTAACATGTGAAGCTGTAAATACTGGGAAATGCCCTCTGAAAACATCAGCTCTGCCAAAAAAATCGGACTTTCACCTCCCACAAAGTAGGTAACATGGTGAACTCACTTAGTACGGCTAACGAGAGCGGGTGAAAGCGAGTACTCGGCGCTTAAACCGGGCTTTGTTGATGTTAGAATAGGCGGTTTTATGGTCTGCGTCTGATCCCTGAGGGACAGCAGTGGAGAAAACAAAAGGATTTAGTACCCCAGGTGGTAATCTAACTACGTTGGAGAATTCACCATTTTCGGAGGTCGGCTCTACGGATTCTGGGGAGAACCATTTATTGCATTTAATTGATCCGTTCAGGAGGCACGCGAAAACCCGACGTTTAACACATACATCTGATGTACAGTAAACATGAGTAAAGTTCAAGCCAAAAAAGGGATGATCAGAATACTGGCATACATAAAAGAAGTAGCCAACTAGAACAGTTCTGTATGGCTTTGAAAAAGAGATTCTTCAACTAAGGATTGAAAATGCGAAGCTAAATAAAGAGGAAAATGGGCAAATTACAAACAATAAGTCTAATGATAGTTAGTAGTCATAAAGAAAAAACACCTACTCAACAGATGAAGAAGAACTCGTCATAGAATAAGATTGGATCCTAAGGCAAAAGAGGTTCAGTAAAAAAGAAAAATGGAATCATCTCCGGAAATGGTCCAGGTGACGATCAACGATGAGAAAGCGGATGTTTCTGATTCTAAAAAACGAGGCGATGTCACAAAAAACTCTAGGCCGCCTCCAGTAGTCATTAGTAATGTGGTTGACTATACTCAAATATAGTCGACATTAAAAAATTAGGACATCAAATATATTAAGGTTCAAATAACAAGGTTAAAATGATGAATAACAATTAGTTTAAGGTCACTATAAATTTCGAAATGGATTATAGGCATTTTACCAGAGGCATGAATGGATCTGGACTAGAATGTCATATGAAAACAAACAGGCCAGACAGGTAAAAGTAATGGTAAGAAATTTTCACCCCAGTTGTTAACCGGAAGATATAGAAGAAGAGTTAAATTCTAGGTGTTACAAGATCTTAGATGGAACCAATAAAATTAAAAAAATGAAAGAAAATGGGAAACATCGCTGTTTATGTTAACGTTCTCAAGTTACGAGGAGATGAAATAAATTTATGAAATCGATCACATTAACAGGATGAAAGTTAGGATATATGCACTTTAAAAGGATAGGACCATTCCGCAGTGTAAAAGGTGTCCAAATTGTATTAAATGTACTGGCAGGCACATAACCGCAGATTGTAGTAAGCCAAGGAGTACTGCAACAAAGTGCTCCAATTGTTTGGAGGCCAGCCCAGCAAACTATAGGGGAACTGGAAAAACGTAGGAATAATAACAACAGAAACAACGATTTGAAAAAGAATTCTGACCGGCCACAGAGGCAATTCATTTAGAGAATAGTATAAAAAGATGTAACATGCAAGGACGAATGGCGGAATGGCGATAATAATAAAAGAAAATATAGTACATTGTGATCCGCACCAGATAAAAGCCGAGGGAATGCAAATGACGGCGGTTTAGATTTTTTCGACTAGACTTAAAACGACTCACCCCAGATTTAAAATAACGGCAGAAATGTTTCAAAATACCTAGGTGATGGATTCATATTAGGGGGTGACACTGATTAGAGTTCAAGGCATACTTCAATTAGAGGAAGAGAACTGAGAAGTGTCCAGGCCAAAAATTATAAAAGACCAGTAATAAGATTTCAAAATGGACTAGAAAGTGGAATATAAAACGAGGTGAAATCAGTACATGAGAATTTCACTAATAGGAAAATTGACAATTCATTTTCGGTTTGGATAAATGCCGTCTTAATTCCGTTCGCAAACACGGCGACTTGTTTGGGAATGACTTTGGATGCCAAGCTCAGATGGGAGGAGCAAAAAAGATCTCAGCTCGAGGACGAATACAGAAATTTTAAATGGCTTTTGGGAAGGCGTTCTTCGTTGTCAATATACAACAAAGTTTTGCTATATAATCAAATATTTAAGCCTGCCTGCACGTGTGGTATTCGATAATGGGGATGCTCTGCGCAGCACTTAAAATCAGTAAAAAGCAAAAATAGTGGCAAATTTTCGAGTTCTGAAAAAAATTTTACTCATTTTTGATGCTCTAAATCAGGACTTCTTAAACTGTGGGTCGCGAGACTACTGAAAAGGGGTCAAAAAATTGTTACAAAAGTTTATTTTTTCTATTGAATATATAGATATAGTTTTATGTTTTCTTATAAAAAAATTGTTACAAAAGTTTATTTTTTCTATTGAATAAATATATATATATATAGTTTTATGTCATTTTATTTATTGTGTTTTATTACGACCGATATCCCATCAACGTTTCCAATTATATATAATGTGAAATGAATGGGTACGTATTCTTTAATCTATATTATATTTTACAAGATTTTTCCAGTTCATGAACAGGTATACATATAATCTATTAAATAACAAAAACAAAAAAATGAAAATAGCAAAAGAGAATACTGGGTAGATACATTACTCAATTGATTATACATACTGTAAAACAAAAACAAAAAATGAAAAGCGAAAAGCGAAAGAGAATAAAAAAAGAGTAATAATATTTTTACCGACCGTATTGTGTAAACAATAGGTAGGTTATGTGATGGCAACAAATTTTGCATATCGAGTTTTCGGTGGGAACGCACTTCTCCATAGTAGGGAAGTGTAATCTATATTATATTTTACAAGATTTTTCCAGTTCATGAACAGGTATACATATAATCTAATAAATAACAAAAACAAAAAAATGAAAATAGCAAAAGAGAATACTGGGGAGATACATTACTCAATTGATTATACATACTGTAAAACAAAAAAAAAAATGAAAAGCGAAAAGCGAAAAGCGAAAGAGAATAAAAAAAGAGTAATAATATTTTTACCGACCGTATTGTGTAAACAATAGGTAGGTTATGTGATGGCAACAAATTTTGCATATCGAGTTTTCGGTGGGAACGTACTTCTCCGTAGTAGGGAAGTGTAAATAAACTATTTTTAGCAACCTGTCGGTCTGCCGGTCTGTCGGTCTGTCCGTCTGTCGGTCTGTCGGTCTGTCGGTCTGTCGCTCTGTGTGTGCACGCGTGTATCTCAAGTTCGGCTGAACCGATTTTGATGAATTTTTATATGTAAGTTTGTTTCCACCATGGCACGGATCGATCAACTTTTGGTATATATCAGGCCTCGGGAACTGCACTTTTTAGCGGGCCTGTTTTACATTTTTGAACATTTTGAAGAAAATATTCAACCGATTTACTTGAAATTTTATATAAGCTCAGCTCGATCATACGCAAAAATTCCTAACTTTTGGAAGAAATCAGGCATCAGCAACTGGGCGTTTACTACGGGCCAAATATACATTTTTGTGTATATAAAAAGAAAATAATCAACCGATTTCATTGAAATTTAATATATGAATTCCCCGTATTAAAACAATGAACATGTAAATTTTTTGGAAAGATCAGGGCTCGAGAACTGATTTGCGGGCCGATTTTACATTTTTCACCATATCCACAGAACAAATTGATGGAATTTCTTGAAATTTGATATTTGAGTTCTGGTTGTTACCGAAACTAACTGGCGAGCATTTCAGAGAATTCGGGTAGCACAAAGCGAAACTCTCCTAAGAGCCAAATTTACATTTTTCTAAGTATGTTAACTATAAGCTTACTAATGTCCTAAAAATTGGAAAGAAGTATTTAACAGACATTTTTATAAAATTCTGTAACGCTTTCATTTAACTAGACAATACACGATGCGGTCGGTTATGTGTGAGTTAAGTAAGAGTAAAATAATTTTTTGTTGTTGTATTTAACATGGAATGGAATTAAAAAAAATAAAACTAAAAATTGTGAGAGATATAAGAACACGAATAACGTTACGTTACGTACTAAGGCAATTATTCTTCGTGTGCTTGCGAAATTTCAATTGGGTAAGTAGCCAAGCCAGGTCTGTATAAAGAAAAGAAGCATTGATTTTTTATTAATTCACATTCACTTTGGTTTTAAAGTTTAACGTGAAAGGTACTATTTCCAATTGCGGATTCTTTTCTTTTTAAAAAATGGATAACAAACAAAACAAACGTAAAGAATATATGAAAGCATATCGTGCAGAAAATTCTAAAAAAATTAAAATTCAAATGCAATCTTATTATGCAGCAAATCGTGAAGCAATTCTTGAACGAAAAAGTCAAAATACAGAAGCGACTTCAACTCGGAAACTAACAGTGACACATATTACATCTTAAAATTTATTAAATTAAAAATATTTCCATTACTTTTATTTATCATTAGTATTCAAACCAATATGATATTTATGCATATACAAGTATATACCTGCATATGTATGCCATAATATGTACAAATTTTTCTAAACTTATTTTAAAATTGATTGCCACAATCCTATTTTTACAACAGATAATACTGCTTATAAGCAAACCACAGGGGCCCCTAGTCCTTATTTTATTTACATTGTAAAATAGTGCGATATAACATCTACATCTACGGTTAATATATATTTCATTATATGGAGGAGGGGGTCGCTTAAAATTTCCTAAGCTTGAAGGGGGTCGCTATATAAAACAGTTTAAGAAGCCCTGCTCTAAATTCTGGTTAAGTCACTGATTACTGAATCACCCTATATATAATTTTAAAAAACAATTAAAGTAAATTTTAAAATGACAAATAATATTAAAAAAATTTTTGAATTTATGATTAATAATTGTCAATAAATGGCATAAATATGAATTATGGCCCCTTTATTTTCATATCAATCTTGTCTTTAAAAATTTAAAACACGTATTTCCTATGAATACACACGTATTGGCAGTATATTTCATGAAGAATGAATTAGTATGCATGCGCGTTTTTTTCTTTATAAATTGCTTTATTTCTATACCTAGTCTATATTGCAGCTTGAGTGATTTGAAATCAGCCCGAAAATGACGTTTAGCTATTAAATCACAAATCATTATTAACATTTCAAATCAAATAAGCAAAATGGTTTATTGACTTCAGTTAAGTCGGGTTCAAGTCAAGTATTATTTTTATAGGCATAAAATAGGCTTCAAGAACGTACGCTTGAAGCACCCATATAAACAGGATACATATAACCACATTATATTGTGTATCATTTATGCACATGTACATATTATGTTACAATATAACAATATATGTATAAAATTTTAAACTTATCATACGTTGGAATATTTTTATATAACTTTTATGAAATGAAAAATAAAATGTTATGAAAAATAAGTTTTGTTTTTATCAGTATAAAAACAGATTTGACCGTGTCTATATGTCGTATTACCTTATCAATTTATGCAAAATTTCAGTACTGTGTTTTCAATATTTTCTAAGATATGGCCAAACTACTGTTAAAGTGGTATGGCAGCTACTAGAAGGAGGCGAGCAATTTCATCGACTATTTTCAAACATATCAACTTACTTTATAAACTTACGTGTGCGAAATTTCAATATCACAGCTCTTGATAGTTTCTGAGTCAAATAAATATAGTTTCTATAGTCAAATAAATTTTGAAGTTGTATGGCAGCTATCTGTATCAGTACTCCGATCATATTCAATTTAGATAGCGTTCTATTTACTGTAATTACTCATATTTACTATAATAAATCATTTGTACGAACGAACACTTCCAACATACGCTCATACGAGTATGAGAAACTGTATTCTCATGTATGAGTAACTGTATATATTTAAACTTTGTTTTAATATTTTTCGCACTAAGCAAGAAATTAATGATTCTGTAGAAAATCTTGATGATATTTCTGGATCTTATAATATTGAAAATCAAAACAGAGTAAGTTCTTAAAATTGTAAATGCACTTTAAAAATTGATAGTATCTAAATTATTTATAATTTTCTGAAGTATTTTAAATAGTTTAAGCAAATTTGGAATGCAACTTCAAGTATTCAATTTGCAAAATCAATGCCATTATATTTAAATATAAAATATAAAATATAAAATATTTAAATAGGCTTTTTTTTAAATATAAATTATTTAAAAAAAGCCAGGAAGCAGTTGGTGGAAGAAAAATAGAAAATGACCACAGGAGACAACAGCTTTCAAAAATCATTGAAACATGCTTTTACTAGAGTCCAAGTTGCAAAATAAACAATCCTTTAAAAAGGTTTCCAGTGATATCTTTCCGTGATAAATTTCTAATACTTAAATATAAAAATTTAAGAAAATTTTTAAAATGTTCTTTTTTAAACAATTAAAAATTGTTGTTTACTTTTTAATTTGAAATTTAATTTACTTTTTTCCACACTTTAATTTTCAAAATACGTCTTGATACAATAAAAATGTC
Source organism: Condylostylus longicornis (assembly GCF_029603195.1). Classification (NCBI taxonomy): domain Eukaryota; kingdom Metazoa; phylum Arthropoda; class Insecta; order Diptera; family Dolichopodidae; genus Condylostylus; species Condylostylus longicornis. Next base: position 37,691 of record NW_026578381.1, read on the forward strand.
AAACCAAATGGAGACTAATGACGTAATGTATATAAAACATGGCGACAGAGCTTTTTTCAATGTTGATTGTAGATTGCAGATTTCTAAGTGAACCGAGTGCAGTAGTATCCCTCGGGCCACCGAAGCCATTCGCGGCTTATTGTAGCCTCCACACATCCCCACCTACAATAACCCCGTTCCAAGTATGAGACCGAACACATCCCTAAAGAAATTGGACAGCAGTTCCCGAACGCTTAGGAAATCCTGCTCCGCGGTGAACTTCCCAGAGCATATTTCAATGAGCACACTTTGTATTAATGTCTTTACATCTAACAAGTTCCAATGCTTAGAGAAACTGCAAAGAAAGATCTTATTTTATATGGGTTTATTTTTTGAGCAGATATAACAAAATAGATTCATATTCATTTCAAAATTTTACCTCAATTTTTATTTGAAGGAAACATATCAATTACCTAAGTGAAAAAAAAATTATAATATTTTGGTTAACTCAATATTTTTTATTTTTGAAATAAATGATATGTTAGCAAATGACTTAAAATCTTCGATTGTAAAATATCAAGTTCTTATGTTTTCTATATAATATTCCTTGAGTTTAGAATTAATATAAGTCATACAGGAAGGGCATTTTAAAACCTGCAATTTTTACCTGTTAATAAAATATAAGAGAAAAACACAAATAAATTTTGCAAGCACTTAATACAATATGTTTGAACTAGTTTTAAAAAATTTTTATATAAAAAAAATTGTTGGAAGTAGGTAGATACATATTTATTTTTTATAACTAAAAAACTAATAATTGTCATTATTCGAAATATTCTATAAGTAGTATCTTTTGAATAACTGAAATGAGATAATAACTAAAATTTTTGAAATATACCACATTATATTACTTTCGTTACCGTTTTTATTAACCGACAACGCTCACCATACCTTATTGAAAAATACTAAAAGTATATGAAAAGTAATTCTTTCTCCCTATTTTGCTTCCTTTTTCATTAGTAGTAAGAATATGGGGGTTCTAGATATAGTGTCATCCGGAAGGTATGCAATAATGTATATGAGGTTTTAGATATAAGTGTCATCCCAAAGGTATGCAATAATGTATACTGGGGTTCTAAGTATAAGTGTTATTCTAAACGCATGCAATAATGTATGTAACGATTACTATGGTTGTTGTCTTGGGTGATGTGGTTGTTATTTTATGTAAAAGTAAGCGAGAGTGTCACCCTAAGGCTATGCAATGATGAAAATGGAAGCAAGCTTTTTGAAGTATGATTTATTATACAGCGCCGCGTTACGAGTAGAATTAGTTTTATTGTTGATAAGAAAAGTTTTTTTATTTTAAATATTGATTGTAGTATTTAATATTTAGAATGAAGTATTCAATATTTAAAATGAAGAATGCAATATTTGTAGAGAAGTTGTTGTCTCGGTTAAAAGTAGGTAAAATTGTAAGTAAGAAATATTATTTAATTTTAAATATTGATTGATTTTTTTATTTTAAGTATTGATTTTTAAAAAAGACGTTAAATTTAAAATCTTTTTAAAATTAAAAAAATTCTTAAAGCTTGAAAGGTAGGTTTAGGATTATTTTAGCACTGATAAAAATTTAAGCATTGATAACACAGCACCACGTTACGAGTAGAATTAGTTTTTAATATTGATAATACCAGTTTAGAATTATTTTTTTAAATATTGATAACACAACACCACGTTACGTGATGTATTGGCTTCTTGAAAACAAAAAGTTAGGTTTAGACTATATAATTTATGAAGAGCTTTTTTTCTTTTTAAAGCTTACGCGGTGTAATTGCTTCATCTAAAAACAAAAAGATTTATAACAAAACAGAATGCAATATTTTTCAACAATCTTATGTGATTTATATTTCATATTTAATACATTTCCTATAAAGTAATTTCCACATTTAATTTTCTAAGGCAAAATGCCCACAAGCATATGTATTCAGTTTATCACTTCAAATATATCTTTTTCATCTGTATTACTTAAAGCTACCTTATTAAGATTTTGAGTATAAATAGTGTGTAGTTTGGATGTGAAAACCTTCACATTTTTTAATAGTATCAAATTATTTAGTAAAGCGGATTTGTAATCTTGTAAATTTAAATCATTAACTATATACCTCCTAATTCCTTTCGCTTATTTAATATTTTTATTTTGTGGAATTTCAATGAAATACATTTTGGACTACTCTTCTGTTGTCAACATTTTCCATGCTTTTACCAGACACGGAATTATTCATTAATTTGAAAAAAATTTTTTCAAAAGATTTTAGTATTTAACTCAATGTATTTTTTTAACCAATTAGCCTGTTGAAAAAATACATTGAGTTAAATACTAAAAGATTTTAGTATTTAACTCAATGTATTTTTTTAACCAATTAGCCTGTTGAAATTGTAAAACTCTATGTACTTTTTTCAAAATTAATCCATTTTCAAGACACAGCTTAAGATTTGTATAGTGGATTACATAATTTTTCTTATTGTTTAAATTAGTTAATAAGTGTTTTGTTTTTCCATTTGGAGGTGTACCAATTTCAGGACAAAAGGATAAGTCATTATGAAGATCATGAAGATCCTTAGGATAATCTAAATCTACTTCTAAGAATCAATCTTCAATCCTCTTGCAATCTTTACATGGGATATATTGAGACATAGCCCAACCGTACAAGTTATTTGCATCTTGATAAATGATGTGTTTGGAAACATCATTAGAATTGAATTTTTCATTCATATATTTGTTATTGGCCACAAAATGACGCAAAGAATGCCTCACCGTTTTCCTGACTGTACAAAATTATACAGGCTGATATCTGTAAATGGCTCTTACTCTATTTCGGTGGATATAAACATCACTTGCCATTAAAGACCTGGAGCAGTGTAAAAATTAGCAGGATCTAAATTGTAGATTTTTCTACATATTTTTCTAAAATTTTCGAAAACATCCGCTAATAATAAAAAATCTGTTTTTAAGTACAACTTAAGATAATCAGACAAATTTCAACAATTGAAGGTATTCCACACGGTAATCGCATGTTGGTAATCTTCATTTGAACAAAACGTGTTCGTCATTGCATCAAAAAATTATTTTTGTGGTGGTAAATCTTCTTGTAGTTTTTCCCAAATGTTTAAATATTCATAGGGAAAAATATCTTTTCTGATCATTAGATCGGATTTATCACCAAAACAATTTAAAATATTTTTCATATTACTTTTATCTATATCCTTGGCAAGGCTATCTAAGCTAGCTGCCATGAAAAGAAAGCTGTCGTAATATATTACGTAACATTGAAAAAACAGTTTTCTTTGGGAAGCGTAATCTTCTTAGTTAGAGATATAAACTTATTTAAAGGAATAACTGAAATATTTCCCGGTAGTAAATTTAATGATTTAAATAGAGTATGACAATCATACCCAGAAAAATTATGGAAAAACAAACTAAAATGACAATGGTCTCTTACTCTATCGCTAAAATCTAAATGCTTACCACAAATGTGGCAGATGGTTTCCGTTAACTGCCTTAGCTCCTCATCTAGTGTCATTTTCCTCATTGGTTTTATACCCCGGAAATATTTCAAATAAATATTTGAACAGTCTTCTATCAATCTATAACAAATTAAAAATTAAAAATATATTATAAACAAAAAGTCTGAAATGGGGGACAAAAGTTGGCATGGGCCCTAGTCAGTGTCACATTTTCCTAACATGTGAGGCTGAAAATGCTAGGAAATGCCCTCTGAAAACATCAGCTCTGCCAACAAATCCGACTCTCATCTCCTAGAAGGTAGGTAACATAGTTATCTGCCGGGTGTCTCCTGGGCAACTTACTTAGTAAGGCTGATGAGAGCGGGTGAAAGCGAGTACTCGGCGCTTAATCCGGGTTTCGTTGGTTAGGAAGTGCGCGGGCGGTAAATCCAAAAGCGTCTGACCTAGAATAGGCGGCTCCCTGGTCTGCGTCTGATCCCTGAGGGACGGCAGTTTTTGAATCCTGGCAGTAGGTATAAAATGCAGAATTTAATCATTTGCGCAATGGACAAAACAAAGGGTTTTAGTACCCCAGGTGGTAATTCAACTACGTTGGAGAATCCACACTCTTCGGAGGTCGGCTCTACGGATTCTGGGGAGAGCAATTTATTGCATTTGATTGATCCGTTCAGGAGGAACGCGAAAACCCGGCGTTCACCACCTACATCTGATGTGCGGATTTTAGAGAAGAATGGAAATAGAGAAGGTGGAATACCGAACATTCAAGCTCCACAGACCAATAAGGGTATAAACATGATTATAGCTCAAGACAAAGAAAGTGATGATCAGAATGCTGACATACCCAAAAGGATTCGCCAACTGGAACAGCTCTGTGTGGCTTTGAAAAGCGAGGTTCTTCAACTGAGGGCTGAAAATGAGAAACTAAAGAAAGAGAAGCATACGCAAATTACAAATAACAAGTCTAATGTGGGCAGTCATAAAGAAAATGAGGCTGCACAACGAGCAAATCAGGTGAGGTCAGTCTTAGACGCCTACTCAACAGATGAGGAGGAACTCGCCAGAGAAACGGATTGGATCCTCAAACAAAAGAGGTCCAGTAAAAAAAGAAAAGCAGAATCGTCTCCGGAAGTGTTTCAGGTGACAACCAACGCTGAGAAAGCGGATGTTCCTGATTCTAAAAGTCGAGGCAATGTCACGAAAAACTCTAGGCCGCCTCCAGTAGTCAACATTAAAAAATAAGGACATCAATTATAAGGTTAAAATGATGAACAACAATCAATTTAAGCTTATTGTAAATTCCGATATGGACTACAGGAATCTTACCAGAGCCATGAATGGATCTGGACTAGAATGGCATACCTATGAAAACAAGCAGGCCAGACCAATAAAAGTCATGGTAAGAGGTCTTCACCCCAGTTGTAAACCGAAAGATATAAAGGAAGACCTAAGCTCTAGGGGTTACAAGATCTTAGATGTAACCAGTAAAATTAAAAAAATTAAAAAAAATGGGAAAAACATTATGGTACCTCTACCGCTGTTTATGTTAACATTCTCAAATGAAGAAGAGATGAAAAAAATTTATGAAATCGATTACATAAAGTTTACGATTACGCAGTCTAAAAGGTGTCAAAGGTATGGGCATACACAAAAATTCTGCCAGAGAGAACCGAATTGTGTTAAATGTGCAGGCAGGCACTTAACATCAGATTGCAGTAAGCCAAAGGGTACTGCAGCAAAGTGTTCCAATTGCTTGGAGGCCCACCCAGCAAACTATAGGGGATGCCTTGTAGCTAAGGAACTGCAAAAACGTAGAAATTTGAACAGCAACAACAGCTTGAAGAATTCTGAACGGCCACCGAGGAAATTCACCTCGAGAATAGTCTCAAAAGATGTAACATACAGGGACGTTTTCCAAACGAAAACTGATGACGGTGATGTGAATGTTTTGTATAAAATGCAAATGTATAAAGTACCAATTTCAGGACAAAAGGATAAGTCATTATGAAGATCATGAAGATCCTTAGGATAATCTAAATCTACTTCTAAGAATCAATCTTCAATCCTCTTGCAATCTTTACATGGGATATATTGAGACATAGCCCAACCGTACAAGTTATTTGCATCTTGATAAAAGATGTGTTTGGAAACATCATTAGAATTGAATTTTTCATTCATATATTTGTTATTGGCCACAAAATGACGCAAAGAATGCCTCACCGTTTTCCTGACTGTACAAAATTATACAGGCTGATATCTGTAAATGGCTCTTACTCTATTTCGGTGGATATAAACATCACTTGCCATTAAAGACCTGGAGCAGTGTAAAAATTAGCAGGATCTAAATTGTAGATTTTTCTACATATTTATCTAAAATTTTCGAAAACATCCGCTAATAATAAAAAATCTGTTTTTAAGTACAACTTAAGATAATCAGACAAATTTCAACAATTGAGGGTATTCCACACGGTAATCGCATGTTGGTAATCTTCATTTGAACAAAACGTGTTCGTCATTGCATCAAAAAATTATTTTTGTGGTGGTAAACCTTCTTGTAGTTTTTCCCAAATGTTTAAATATTCATAGGGAAAAATATCTTTTCTGATCATTAGATCGGATTTATCACCAAAACAATTTAAAATATTTTTCATATTACTTTTATCTATATCCTTGGCAAGGCTATCTAAGCTAGCTGCCATGAAAAGAAAGCTGTCGTAATATATTACGTAATATTGAAAAAACAGTTTTCTTTGGGAAGCGTAATCTTCTTAGTTAGAGATATAAACTTATTTAAAGGAATAACTGAAATATTTCCCGGTAGTAAATTTAATGATTTAAATAGAGTATGACAATCATACCCAGAAAAATTATGGAAAAACAAACTAAAATGACAATGGTCTCTTACTCTATCGCTAAAATCTAAATGCTTACCACAAATGTGGCAGATGGTTTCCGTTAACTGCCTTAGCTCCTCATCTAGTGTCATTTTCCTCATTGGTTTTATACCCCGGAAATATTTCAAATAAATATTTGAACAGTCTTCTATCAATCTATAACAAATTAAAAATTAAAAATATATTATAAACAAAAAGTCTGAAATGGGGGACAAAAGTTGGCATGGGCCCTAGTCAGTGTCACATTTTCCTAACATGTGAGGCTGAAAATGCTAGGAAATGCCCTCTGAAAACATCAGCTCTGCCAACAAATCCGACTCTCATCTCCTAGAAGGTAGGTAACATAGTTATCTGCCGGGTGTCTCCTGGGCAACTTACTTAGTAAGGCTGATGAGAGCGGGTGAAAGCGAGTACTCGGCGCTTAATCCGGGTTTCGTTGGTTAGGAAGTGCGCGGGCGGTAAATCCAAAAGCGTCTGACCTAGAATAGGCGGCTCCCTGGTCTGCGTCTGATCCCTGAGGGACGGCAGTTTTTGAATCCTGGCAGTAGGTATAAAATGCAGAATTTAATCATTTGCGCAATGGACAAAACAAAGGGTTTTAGTACCCCAGGTGGTAATTCAACTACGTTGGAGAATCCACACTCTTCGGAGGTCGGCTCTACGGATTCTGGGGAGAGCAATTTATTGCATTTGATTGATCCGTTCAGGAGGAACGCGAAAACCCGGCGTTCACCACCTACATCTGATGTGCGGATTTTAGAGAAGAATGGAAATAGAGAAGGTGGAATACCGAACATTCAAGCTCCACAGACCAATAAGGGTATAAACATGAGTATAGCTCAAGACAAAGAAAGTGATGATCAGAATGCTGACATACCCAAAAGGATTCGCCAACTGGAACAGCTCTGTGTGGCTTTGAAAAGCGAGGTTCTTCAACTGAGGGCTGAAAATGAGAAACTAAAGAAAGAGAAGCATACGCAAATTACAAATAACAAGTCTAATGTGGGCAGTCATAAAGAAAATGAGGCTGCACAACGAGCAAATCAGGTGAGGTCAGTCTTAGACGCCTACTCAACAGATGAGGAGGAACTCGCCAGAGAAACGGATTGGATCCTAAAACAAAAGAGGTCCAGTAAAAAAAGAAAAGCAGAATCGTCTCCGGAAGTGTTTCAGGTGACAACCAACGCTGAGAAAGCGGATGTTCCTGATTCTAAAAGTCGAGGCAATGTCACGAAAAACTCTAGGCCGCCTCCAGTAGTTAACATTAAAAAATAAGGACATCAATTATAAGGTTAAAATGATGAACAACAATCAATTTAAGCTTATTGTAAATTCCGATATGGACTACAGGAATCTTACCAGAGCCATGAATGGATCTGGACTAGAATGGCATACCTATGAAAACAAGCAGGCCAGACCAATAAAAGTCATGGTAAGAGGTCTTCACCCCAGTTGTAAACCGAAAGATATAAAGGAAGACCTAAGCTCTAGGGGTTACAAGATCTTAGATGTAACCAGTAAAATTAAAAAAATTAAAAAAAATGGGAAAAACATTATGGTACCTTTACCGCTGTTTATGTTAACATTCTCAAATGAAGAAGAGATGAAAAAAATTTATGAAATCGATTACATAAAGTTTACGATTACGCAGTCTAAAAGGTGTCAAAGGTATGGGCATACACAAAAATTCTGCCAGAGAGAACCGAATTGTGTTAAATGTGCAGGCAGGCACTTAACATCAGATTGCAGTAAGCCAAAGGGTACTGCAGCAAAGTGTTCCAATTGCTTGGAGGCCCACCCAGCAAACTATAGGGGATGCCTTGTAGCTAAGCAAAAGATGTAACATACAGGGACGTTTTCCAAACGAAAACTGATGACGGTGATGTGAATGTTTTGTATAAAATGCAAAATATGATGCAGAACATGCTAGATATGATGGACAAAATCTCTCAGAGATTGAGTATTTTAGAGAGCGAAGGGAAAAAATCGAATACCAAAAGACCTGGTAAATGATGGCACGAGGTAATTTTAAAATAGCAACATGGAATTGCAATGGTATTGCAAATAAAAAGGATATGCTTGAAGTTTTTCTTCATACACAGAATATAGACGTGTGCCTCGTAACTGAAGCACATATGACCTTAAGAAGCAGGATTCGGTTTCCGGGTTATAGAATTTACAACTCGAACCATCCTGGAAATATAGCGAAGGGCGGAACGGCGATAATAATAAAAGAAAATGTGGTGCATTGCGATCTGCACCAGATGCAAACCGAGGAAATGCAAATGACGGCGGTTCAGATCACTTCGACTAAGCAGAAATTTAGAGTGGCTGCATTATATTGTTACCCTAGATTTAAAATTACGGCAGAAATGTTTCAATGCGTTCTGACAGACCTGGGCGATAGATTTATATTGGGGGGTGACTTTAACGCCAAGCAAACTGATTCAAGGGGTTCAAGGCATACTTCAACTAGAGGAAGAGAACTTAGGACAGCAATTGGCGGCACGGGGTGCCTTTTTCATTCTAATGCGAAGCCAACGTATTGGCCAACCGATATTAATAAGTGTCCAGATTTAATAGATTTCTTCATAACGAAACGGATTGCGAAAAATTTTATCGAGGTACATGATAGCTACGATCTTGACTCCGATCATTCGGTGGTTATTCTTGTACTTAAGGAGAATATAGTTATGAAAAGAGCGAAACCTGCGCTGACAAATGGAACTACAGATTGGTCAAGATTTCGCTTAGAGATTGAACGTCAAATAGATCTAAGGAAAAGAATAAGAACGACCCAGCACATAGATGAGGAGGCCGAAAACTTTACTAAAATTATTCAAAATGCGGCTTAGAGTAGTTCCAAAATTAACGTTATTAGGAGGGGGGCATTAACTATCCCCCACATATACTAGCAAAAGTAAAACGAAGCAGGCGGGCGAGAAAAAGGTGGCAGCAAACGCGTGATCCTGCTGATAAAACCAGATATAATCATGAATCGCAGCAACTAAGGCGCTGTATTAGAAAATACAAAGAGGATTCGGTTGCTGATTATGTTCAAAATTTGACGGCGTGTGAGAAACCAATTACTCACTGTGGAGGGCAACAAAGAAAATGAAGCAACCTATCAAACATCTCGCTCCTATTAAAAACAAAGATGGAACGTGGGCAAAAACTGACAAGGAGAAGGCAAATGCGTTTGCGGATCATTTGGCCGATATATTCTGCCCACATAGCGTGTATGAAAATGAGGAATCTGCTTTTGTTGGGTATAGCGTGACTATTCCAATTGTCAAGGAAAGAGAGGTCATAGAAAAATTAGGACTCTTAAACTAAAAAGGCCCCAGGATTTGACCTAATAACGGCCGATATTTTGAAAGAATTACCCAAAAGGGGTATAACGATGCTTACGCGCCTAATAAATGCGTGTATAAGGTTCAATTACGTGCCTGAAATTTGGAAAGTTGCAGAGATAATCATGCTGCACAAACCTGGCAAGCCTATAGACAAGGAGACTTCTTATAGACTAATTTCATTGTTGCCTATGATTTCAAAACTGCTAGAGAAACTTTTATTGAGAAGACTCCAGCCTATAATTGAAAGTAAAAGGTTAATCCCGAATCATCAATTTGGTTTTCGCCGCAACCACTCAACCATAGATCAAATTCATAGAATAACTGACCTAATAGAAAATTCACTGGAAGAAAAAACAATATGTCCTATCATATTTTTGGACGTAGCCCAGGCCTTCGATAAGGTTTGGCATTGTGGATTAATAAAAAAACTTAGGCGATTACTATCAAGGCAGTATGTTGACCTACTCGAATCTTACCTGACTAATAGGGTATTTCGAGTTAAACAGGAAGAGGAGTACTCTTCGCTTAGGGATATCAAGTCGGGGCTACAACAGGGGAGTATATTGGGCCCGATATTATACTTGCTATACACGTGTGATATTCCTGAATTGGAAGGAGTGACAACAGCTACATTTGCTGACGATACAGCAGTTATCGCAATAGGACGAAATGAAAATGAATCTACACAAAAATTACAAAGGGCCAGTGATGAGATCTCAAAATGGACTAGAAGGTGGAATATAAAACTTACGAGATGAAATCAGTACACGTAAATTTCGCTAGTAGGAAAATTGACAATTCATTTTCGGTTCGAATAAATGGCGTCTTGATTCCGTCCGCAAACACAACGAAGTATTTGGGAATGACGTTGGACGCGAGGCTCAGATGGAAGGAGCACATAAAGAAAAAGAGATCTCAACTCGAGGAGGAATACAAAAAGTTCGAATGGCTTTTGGGGAGGCGTTCCAAATTGACAATATACAACAATGTTTTGATATATAATCAAATATTTAAGCCTGTCTGGGCTTACGGTATTCAGTTGTGGGGCTGCGCTGTGCAGACTTATATCCAATCTATACAAAGATTTCAAAATAGAGTATTACGGGACATTGTAAACGCCCCTTGGTATGTCCGTAATGCCGATATACACAGGGATCTCACGATCCTAAGTGTCACAGACGAAATTAAAAAGCAAGCAGCCAATCATAAAATGCGTTTATCCAACCATGTCAATATCGAGGCGGCTCGATTGGTTGACAATCAAAACTTTGTTAGGAGACTTAAACGTACGAGACCTCTCGAGTTAGTTTAAAGTTTTTTATCTGGAACAATGAGTACTTAGTACGCTATTGTGCCAGATCAAAGGCTTGTAAATAATCAAAAAGGTTAGAGCAAAATTAATGGTTAGTCGTTTTCGACTAGTTTTATAGTTTATTTTGAGGAGGGTGTTTTTTAGTGGATTAAAGTTCCACACTACTGCTTTTCGTCTGGCAGTGTCTTTCGAGATTTTTCACCCTTCCTCTCGGTAATAAAAAAAAAAAAAAAAAAAGTATAATAATAATATACTAACCTTTTAATAAAATCATCTGCACAAGTTGGTTCCACACATTCTAGATTTTATTTAAAGATGTGTCAAATGAGCAAATCATGAAGTAGGAGTACGCAGCTGGAATATGTTCCTGTATATTTGTTGTACATGATGTTTGCCCATTTGGTTGACATGTTAAAATTGGTTTTAATAAGCTTTCACTATCCACATATATCACAAAAGGCGTTTCCATTTGTTGCTCAAAGCTTTTAAATTTTAAAATATTGTCATCTTTCATTGGTAAAATAGTAACAACCATATTACATTCACTTTTATGGATTTTACAGTTTGCAGATATATAAAAATGTTGTAAACAGCTATTACATATATTTTTCGAGCTTTATGTTTACTTAAATTACTGAAAAGTAATTTTGCTAAACTTTTGATCAATACGAAATGACACATTCCTCCATTTTCAATGAAGAGTAAATTATCTTTCTCCTATGGAAATCTTCCGTGCGTTCTTGTATTTTTAAAATTATGTTTTCCAAAGTTTCCCTTAGATCTTCAATATTTAATACAGGAACCATCTGTGTTTGAAATGATTTGACTGATATTTGAACATCGTCATCATCTTTATTCATTTTGATGTATTCAGCAAATAACTCACCATTTACTTTGAAACGTCATACTGCTAGAAGATTGCTTGGTAGAACAAGCAATCTTCTAGCAGTATAAAAATATTGGAATAATTAGTCAAAAGAAAATCCAAGGGATATATAGTTGACTCTTCCTTGTTTTCGAAGAAAAATGTTTTCACTCTCCCGTTGAAACATATTTCTATTAACCTAACATTTTCAGAAACTTGAGTTGCAGTATTTTTCTTGTACGAGACTAAACGCAAATGTGCACTCCTGTTTACTACGCTGGTATTACATTTGCTGCAGAAGTGTGACTCCACTTTTTAAATAAATTTAACTTGACTACAGATTAAACTAATTAGACTGATAATTTTTCAAAACAAGATTTCCGTATTTATCTTTTGCTTTATCAAAATATTTTTTTGTTTTATCAAAACTGTATGTACGTTATAATTGAGGAATTGAAAAAATTATATTATGTGTAACGTTATAATTAAGGAATTGAAAAAATTACTATGTGTAAACTTGAAAAATGGCGTCAGGAGATTCCTTACTATAATCACATTTTGTTTATAATAGGGTAATAGTTTATTTTGTTTATAATAAATTATATTAAGTATTTTGAGAGTTCATCAATGGTGTAGCGTTTAAAATAAATATCTTTCCTGAAAATGATAACTATAAAATATATTGAGGTTCGATTCCCACTAAATTCTTCAATCATTGAGGAGACATTTTTGGAATTGTAAAGAAGAAAAATTGTACATTGCTTGCAGCTTCATTAGATTTTTTAACTTGATAGCGATCATAATGTTTTGGATTGATTCTCTTAAGCAAGGTGACAAATTGTATTTGTTCACAAAGATGGGCAACAATACAAATTACGTATTATAAGATGTTTCATGATTTTTTTTACATATATCTAACTCCAGAAAATCGTGATCAAGTTTGTTTTTATGAAATTAGAAATGGGGAATGATAATCTAACATTTTTAGCTAATAATCTAACTATAACTCATTTGGAATGGCAGCATTTCAAAATAGAGGTGTACGGTGGTGATATTAGCATATCTGGTAAAATTAGAATGAATGCAAACTGAAAAAAACCTAAAAATTTTTCATTTGACTGTCCGTTTGCTGATGAAGGTTATTGGGAAATTATTGAAAAAAGTATAACAAATACTATTTGATGAAAACAAGAAGACAACAGAACGAAGGTCAAATACACTTGACTCTATGGATAAAATAGTGCATAACACAAATGAAGAAGATAATAGATCATTATTAAGAGAGAGATTTGAAAGCTCTATAGATTTCTAGATTTCTACAGAGAATTTATATAATTTTGAAAATAATAAAGCTAAGCTTGGTGATTTAATTAATCCAGCGTATAGGGAAAATTTGAACTACATAGAGCTTGAAAGTTCTGACAATGAGAAAATAGATACATGTCAACTACACTCTTTATTTTCAAATTAGTAAGAAAAATCAAAAAGGCACATAAAAGAGAGCAATTGAAGGAAAATCGTGATTAATACGCAGTAGATGCTGAAGGAAGATCTTAACATTTAAAGTTAAAACATCGAGGCGTAAACATCATTATCATTAGCTGCACATGAAAAATTTTTCATAAGCAACATGAAATTATTTTATATATTAAGTTTTCCAGCAACTACAATTTATTCTGCACCTACCCCGATTATAAGATTAGATGAGTCAGCTTCCGGAAGTGCTGATTTCAATATAGATCTACCTAATAATGATACTATAGAAGTAAATCTATCAGTGCAATTTAAGCATGTGGCTGATACTGGAGCTATAACAGAAACAATAGCAACGACTAATACATCTTTTGAACCGGATAATTATTTGAAAGCTGGTTTAGTTCTGCAATATGTAACAGTACCAGAAGCAATCGAAGCTTTAAAAAAAGATTTAATTGCAAAAGAGCTTGCTATCGGTGGATCAATACAAAGTATACACGTGTTCTACAGACATTTTAGATTAGAATACGGAGAAGATGATGATATTAAAATACAATGTTCATATGATTCCAACTTTCAACAAAAAACACTAAAAATTAATTGTATGCCATAACTTACCGTAAAAGACTTACAAGTAATGATGAATTGGAAACATATACCGCTTTTAATACGGACTATCAATCTTCAGCAGATTTTTTATTAGATTTACGTAAAGTAAAGAAAACTTATCATATGGAAATATCTTAAATAAAAAAAAATTATCATTGATCTGAAAATATGATTCTAATAAAAAAAAGTCAAAAAATAAATTACAACCATTTATTTTAAATTACAACTATAAATAAATTACAACTGTTTTATTTATCCAAGAATTATAAGTTGATGGAAAACCAAGCCATTTTACAAATACTTTGTCACCTTTATCTTTTACAATTTTTTCAACTAAGTAAATATTATTATGTTTTGATTTCAGTAACTCATGTTTATAGAACCCACCTTCAGTGGGTTGTTCTTCATAATCTTCTAATAAGTATGGGTTTGTTATCTGAACTTTCCTTATCTTAAATATTTCTGTAGTCCAATTTGGTGTATAACCTTTCTCGAAAACATGCTTGTACTTGCTTATGCGAACTGAGTCACCAATTTTAAATTTCGATGGTTGTAGAATTTTAATATGATTATATGCACTTGACAAGAGCTCTTTAGTCTTATTTTTGTTTACATCAATAGGTTTTCTTTGAATGGTTCGATGTTTTGTATTATAGTATTGGTTGACTAATTTCATAATTATGTTTATCCATTGAAGCTGAACTCCTTCCACATTTTTGCTTTTAATTAAAGAGGCTTGATTAAAGCGTTCCACGATTGAGGCTTTCAATGAGCTAAATGATGAGTAATGATTTATTTGATATTTCATCATTAAATTTTTAAAAATTTTGTTGAAAAACTCCTTTACATCATCCCTTTGAAGATTTTTTGTTAGACATTGGATTGTTTCAAAATGGATTGCATTGCTTGCATGACACTATTTGAAGTTTTATTCTAAATTGGGATAGCCCATGCATATTTTGCGAATGTATCAATCACATTTAATAGAAATTTATATCCATTATTTTCTCTAGCATAAGCTCCCATTTCAAATAAATCAGCTTGCCACAGATCATCAATACCTTTAATGATTACTTTTCATCTTGCAAAATTTCTTCTCGCAGGCTTATGTAATTCCTCAATAACCTCTCTCTTACTCATTTTTTCAATAAACAAGATATTGAAAGATAATTTCTTTTTAATTTACTTTTGTCTATTTCTGAAGAATGTAATGAATCTATGAGGAGGGTAGTTATTTATTATAAAAGCTATAACAAAACAAATTGCATTTATATATATTTTTTAATTTCTTTATTAACATAATTTATAGTACATAATTTGTTATATCATAATCATTTGCCTGGCGTTCCATCATTATTTAAACCATTGCATACAAAAGCATAGTCTCCTGTATTAAGACATATTAGCATATCATCAGTCATGTTAATGAATTTTCTTGGAAGATATATTTTAAATATTTCTCCTCCGTAAGATTGAATTTAAAAGATTCTAATTCCATCAAAAGTCATTATGCAATAATTATCATAATGATTTTTACATATATATGAATTATTTCCTTTTTATTCTTTCGTATAGTTTTATTAATTTTTCACACTTTATTATAATATTATCAACTGCAATGCATGGACAACTTTCAAGTAACGAGAGTCCACAATATCTGAAGAATATAGACAAATATCCCAATGAAAGCCTTTGTTTCCATTCGTTTTGAATTTTTGAATTGTAACAAAAATGTATAATGTTCTTTTTGTTCATTAGAATGCTCTTCTAACAAAATGCCATCATATTTAATAATAAAATTATTCAATTTGTATCCGAATTGTGGTACACCCATGTTTTATGAATTACAGCTTGATATAAACTAATGTTTTATTTCATTTTAAGCACCGTTTTTTGTTTAAAATTTGCAGTATATTATGTTTTAAACTTTTAAGTGAATTATCTAAATATTGTACTACTGACATTAACTCCTCATCAACAAATTTCTTTGTAGTAGCATTGTTAGGGTTAATCGGATCCCTAAGATTTATTAATTGTTTTTTTTTAATATCATAATCCCCATTTGAATTTATTTATTTAAAAAAGAGAAAAAATAGGACTTTGTCTTGGAATTTTATATGATGCACCTTGACTATGTCCGAATTTATCGATAGTTATGTTGCGAATGTTTTTTTTTATTTTGTTTTTAGCACTTTTCCAAAAAATTTTTGAAAAAAGTGCTTATTATTTTCACTCTGTCCGTCCGTCCATGGACACTTTTTTTGTTTACAAAACTTCTACACCCTTGAAGATATAAAGCTGAAATTTAATACGTACATAGATCTTTATTAGAAACTTATTTTCGTAGAACAAAATTTTTACCTATCTTTCCCCCTCTGGAAGTTATACCTCCCCAAAACCCTAAAAATGCCATTTTTTAGGGTTTATTATTATTATAAAACAAATTATTAACTATTTAGTGCAGTGAAACCATAAGCATTTTTGAAATTTTGCAAACACAGAAAGGCAGTGGCTTGCTTTCCCTAGCGCGGTTCAAATTTACCGTTATCTAAAGTCCGTTTTTTCCAAATTTTTGATATTGTTTTTTTTCTAGACCCCAGCCTGTGGAAGATTGAAATTTTAGGGGCTTTTAGACACTAATAAATGCTTCATTTCGTTAGAAGAAAATTTTTCCAGGTCTACCCCCTCTCAAGTTACCGCCTCTTGAAAGTTCTAAAATTTGAATTTTTGACACCTTACATTTCCGAAACCGCAAGATTTTTAAAATTTCTATAAGCGCAAAAAGCTAACGGTAAATTCCATAAAATTAAAAAATATAATTATTTTTCTTAGCTCACACAATTAAACCTTAAAATCGAGCATTATGTTAACCCCTCTTTATAATAATTTTCGCTTCATTTAAAAGATTGCATAAATCGTTCATCCTAAATATATGCAATCCTAGAAATAGTTTCGTTTATGAATGAAAATAATTTTAATGGTGTGGTAGATATGCATAGACCATATATTTAAAAGACAATATATTTAAAAGCAGCATTTTCACTTGTTGAAGGGAAAAGTGCTACAATACAAACCATTGGTTTGACCCAACTTTATTTAATTTATTCAACTATATTAACTTCTCTTACTTCTTCAATTATGGAGTTTATTTCATTCTGATGATTATTATTACCAGCTAATTGTGATGCAAGTAAAAGCCTTAATCTATTTACCTTAATCATTTGGATCATCCTAATAAACATACTGTACTAGATTTTTTAAGTAAATCATGTTTGTTGTACGTTAAGTTAGCTTTGTCTTCTTTTTTACTTCTTGTATTATGTTTATGTTTATACAGTTTACTTATATTTAAAACCCTTGTTTCCTAATTTAATTAATTAATTTTAATTTGATCTATTGCATTGTGATTTCTCCGATGAGCATTCGTTTTTTCTATAATTTTCTCATATAGTTTTAAGTCATTTTCATTATAGTTCTCTGGTTGTAACAAAAAAACTCATTCATGTAAACCTTCTGTTCCTTAAAAAATCTGTTCATCAATTATTATATTGTTTGTTCTTTCGTCAACCCTTTATATAGAATTACCTAATTTTCAATTGTTTGAAACAACATCAAGATAAGGTCCGTAGGTTTTATCCAACTTTGAACTATTACTATTACTCAGCAAACTTTTTATGCGTTTTTAAAATTTTAATAGAAGCAGTATTGGGTGATGATGTAATAAAACTTTTAAAAGTAATATTTTCTTTTTTTGGTGTGGTTGTGAAATCGGTTTCAGATTCTTGTTTGATTTCGGGTATGATATAGTCAACCAGATGTTGAGATTTCACTACATCCGCTAATTCTTTAATTGAATCAACAATTGGTTTTAATGTCTCTTCTAAAGATTGCTCTTGCGTAATGCTTCCAGTTTTTAAAGCATCGTATTTCTCTTTTAAATCTTTTTTAACTTTAATTAAATTTTTCGAAACTTTTTTATCCATATCACTTATAGTAAATTTAACTGCTACTTCTCTTGATTGAACTAATCTCTCTTATTAAATGTTTAGGAATTCTAGTATAGGACTGACGTAAATACAAGCTGTCCACATCTTGATGTCACCTCATACAAAAGTAATTTCTTATATTATTCTATTTATTACACGCGACATCATCAATATGATTTTTGATTATCAAGTTTAAGGTTTCAATTATAATACTAATATATGTTTTTCAAAATATTGTAAACAGTAGAAGAAAAAATAATAATATATAAAAATTTTTATGATAAGAAACAATAAATAATATGATGTAACTCGAAACTTTGCTTTGATAGATGAAGTTATCCTTTGATAGATACAAATAAAGAAGATACAAATTATTTTTTAATGTATTAATTAAAGTGATATCATGTTATTAACTTTAACTGGCACCTCTTCCGTTCTAACAGCTGAGTATTTTACTGCTATAGAACTAATTCTGTATAACTCTGTGCCAAATATTGATGAGCAAAATAATAAATTTATTTATGGGGATAAGGTTATCAATATTCATACAGGTTCTTATGAAATCGCAGATTTCGAATAATTTCTTAAGAAAGAGTTGGAAATACTTAATAAAAAGGTGGAAAAAAGGAAATTAATAATAAAACTTAATAATAATACATTGAAATGTGAAATTTATTCACATGAAGATATTGATTTCACACGAGAAGAAAGAATTGGCGGATTGCTGGGTTTTGGTAAAAGAAAGCTAAAAGCAAAGAGATGGCATTCGTCAGATGCACCAGTTGACATACATAAAATTAATATTATACGTGTTGAATGCAATATTATTCAAGGAACATATATTAATATTCAGAAAGCGAATATTCTTCATGAATTTTCTATCGCTGTGGCTCCTGGCTATAAAATTATTGAAGTTTCTAAAAACTTATCTATTTACCAGTAGCCAACAATGGCATCAGTTCAATCACTATAAAACTAGTTGATCAGAATAACAATCTAATTAATTTTCAAGGTGAAACTATAACAGTGCGATTACACCTGAAACATAATCAAAAAGATACTATAACAGCAGACAATTAACTTTAAATAAATTTTTCTAACTTCAATTAAATTTTTCAAAACTTTTTTATCCATATCACTTATAGTAAATTTAACTGCTACTTGTCTTGATTGAACTAATCTCTCTTATTAAATGTTTAGGAATTCTAGTATAGGACTGACGTAAATAAAAGCTGTCCACATCTTGATGTCACCTCATACAAAAGTAATTTCTTATATTATTCTATTTATCACACGCGACATCATCAATATGATTTTTGATTATCAAGTTTAAGGTTTCAATTATAATACTAATATATGTTTTTCAAAATATTGTAAACAGTAGAAGAAAAAATAATAATATATAAAAATTTTTATGATAAGAAACAATAAATAATATGATGTAGCTCGAAACTTTGCTTTGATAGATGAAGTTATCCTTTGATAGATACAAATAAAGAAGATACAAATTATTTTTTAATGTATTAATTAAAGTGATATCATGTCATTAACTTTAACTGGCACCTCTTCCGTTCTAACAGCTGAGTATTTTACTGCTATAGAACTAATTCTGTATAACTCATCCCTTTTATAGGTTTTATTACTTTCTTTAAGTATTTATACTTTGGTTGATGCAATGATTTTGAGTATAGATAAAGATTGTGAAATTTGAGATCTTTTGGATCTAACAGCATACTCAACATAACATTAGTAATCCTCGTACACTAACTGAACACATTTCTCCATGTTTCCAATTTTTCTTATTTTTTGATTCTTTATCGTAATTCTGTATCTTAACCCCATTGTACGTTCTTTCAAACTTTATGTTAACTATTAATAAAAATTCATATAACTCTTTATAATTTATTTAACTTAATCCATTCAAGCTTGAACTGCACTCAAAGATAGTATATATATGACTACTTATAAACAAAAGCAAATCAGTTGTAAAAAGACTATTAAAACAGATAGAGCAATAATAAATTCTCCAATAAATAAATTACCGTTTGAAGCACATCTACCTGGATATCATTATTGTGGACCATGTACAAAATTTAAAAAGTGATTAAATCGTGGTGACAAAGGTGTTAATCAATTAGATGAAGCATATAAGGAGCACGATATTGCATATTTACAAAATAATGCTGCAAAAGATCGACATTTTGCTGATAAAATTTTAGATGAAAAAGCTTGGCCAAGATTTAAAGCAAAAGGTACAAATTTGGTGAAAGAGTTATTATTTTATTATATACTTTATTATATAGAAAGAGTTATTATTTATTAGTTACTAACGCAATGAAAGCTAAAGTAAAACTTGGGATGGGTTGTTCACAAAAAATAAGAAAAAAGAAACCTTTAAGCAAAGTTATTAAGGAAGCTAAAATAGCTATTAAGGGTTATAAACCTAAAACACAAAAGGATGTATTAAAAATTGCTCTAAAGGCTGTAAGAAACCTAATCAGGAATTGAAAAACTATAAAGCTGCCACGAGTTATTCCAATTCGCAAAACGGGAGGTATTTTACCATTAATATCAATATTTTCTGGCCTTTCAGCTACTGGAGCTTTCACAGGCGGTTTTGCTGAAATAGCTAAAACTATTAGATGAAGTTTAAAACTATTAGATGTAAATACGTCATAATAAGACTATTAAAACCATATAAAAAAAGGCTTGGATTATACTTAACACCAAAAAAACTTATAAGCTTGCTACCCAAAAGAGCATTAACAGATGTAGATATAAACGATTTTGGAAAAAAATATTTACATAATTTTTATGAAGTTTTTATGAAGGATAATCTTCCTAAAACCAAACCATGGTTTTAGGAAAATTGTTAGGAAGATAAGTTATCCAAATTTATGATCCACATTCACGCTTTGGTGAAATAAATTTGGATAACTCAATTGGAGATGATATTCATTGGGTAGCATATTATAAAAATTTAAATGATATCAAATATTTTGATAGTTTCGGGAATTTACAACCACCCATAGAAGTTATAGAATATGAAGGTGATAAACTTTCATATAACTACAACATATATCAAAAATTCAATACATATAATTGCGGTAATTTGTGTTTGAATTTCTTATTTAATTCAAAATATTGTAAAAAGTAGAAAAAAAAAATCTAATGTGGTCAGCACATAACCGACCGCATTGTATATTGTCTAGTTAAGTGAAAGGGTTACAGAATATTATAAAAATGTCTTTTAAATACTTCTTTCCAATTTTTAGGACATTAGTAAGCTTATAATTAACATACCTAGAAAAATGTAAATTTGGCTCTTAGTAGAGTTTTGCTTTGTGCTACCCGAATTCCCAGAAACGCTCGTCAGTTAACCAGAACTCAAGTATTAAATTTCACGAAGTTCCAACAATTCGTTCCGTAAATATGGTGAAAAATGTAAAATCGGCCTGCCAATCAGTTTTCGAGCCCTGATCTTTCCAAAAAATTTACATGTTCATTGTTTTAATACGGGGAATTCAAATATTAAATTTCAATGAAATCGGTCAATTATTTCTCTTTATATACGCAAAAATGTATATTTGGCCCGTAGTAAACGCCCAGTTGCTGATGCCTGATTTCTTCCAAAAGTTAGGAATTTTTGCGGATGGTCTGGAAAAGCTTATGTATGAAATTTCAAGTAAATCGGTTGAATACTTTCTTCAATATGTTCAAAATTGTTAAACAGGGCCGCTAAAAAGTGCAGTTCCCGAGGCCTGATATATCCCAAAAGTTGATCAATCCGTGCCATGGTGGAAATAAACTTACATATAAAATTTCATCAAAATCGGTTCAGAAGAACTTGAGATACACGCGTGCACACACAGACCGACAGACCGACAGACCGACAGACCGACGGACCGACAGGTTGCTAAAAATAGTTTACTTACACTTCCCTACTATGGAGAAGTATGTTCCCACCGAAAACTCGATATGCAAAATTTGTTGCCATCACATAACCTACCTATTGTTTACACAATACGGTCGGTAAAAATAATAACCTATAAAAAATTTTTTTGTTAAGAAATAAAAAATAATATGATGTAGCTCGAAACTTTGCTTGATAGATGAAATTATCCTTTGATAGATACATATAAAGAAGATACAAATTATTTTTAATGTATTAATTAAAGTGAAATCATGTCATTAACTTTAACCTTAACTGGCACCTCTTCCGTTCTAACAGCTGAGTATTTTACTGCTATAGAACTAATTCTGTATAACTCTGTGCCAAATATTGATGAGCAAAATAATAAATTTATTTATGGGGACAAGGTTATCAATATTCCTACAGGTTCTTATGAAATCGAAGATATCGAAAAATTTCTTAAGAAAGAGTTGGAAATACTTAATAAAAAGGTGGAAAAAAATAAATTAATAATAAAACTTAATAATAATACATTGAAATGTGAAATTTATTCACATGAAGATTATTTTACACGAGAGGAAAGAATTGGCGGATTGCTGGGTTTTGGTAAAAGAAATCTAAAAGCAAATAGATGGCATTCGTCAGATGCACCAGTTGACATACATAATATTAATATTATACGTGTTGAATGCAATATTATTCAAGGAACATATATTAATATTCAGGAAGCGAATATTCTTCATGAATTTTCTATCGCTGTGGCACCTGGCTATAAAATTATTGAAGTTCCTAAAAATCTTATCTATTTACCAGTAGCCAACAATCGCATCAGTTCAATCACTGTAAAACTAGTTGATCAGAATAACAATCTAATTAATTTTCAAGGTGAAACTATAACAGTGCGATTATACCTAAAACATAATCAATATGATACTATAACAGCAGGCAATTAACAATATTTAAAATCATTCGGATTCAAATTGAAGAATAATTAAAATGGATAATCTATTTTCAAGTCCTGTAACTGATGAAAGCACAAGAAGTGCTCAGTGGCATACATATTCACTCTTTTTGAATTCATTTGACAAAAGCGATATTTTAAGAATACAAATACAGAATCTAAATTTAAATATATTACCATCCACCAGTATACTTTATGTTGAAGGTACTCTTAAAAAAGCTGACAGAACTGAAACTTCAAGCACAAAATTTACCAACAATGCAACAGCATTTTTATTTTATAAAATACGATATGAATTAAACGGTAAAGAAATTGATAATAATCGAAA
Organism: Condylostylus longicornis; assembly: GCF_029603195.1. NCBI lineage: Eukaryota > Metazoa > Arthropoda > Insecta > Diptera > Dolichopodidae > Condylostylus > Condylostylus longicornis. The sequence continues at coordinate 60,892 of NW_026578381.1, forward strand.
AGTAGGCATAACAACATGTGTAAAAAATTACATTTCACTTAATAGAAATAAAAGTCAAGCTCTCATTCGTGCCGGTTGGTCACCTGAAAAATCAATTAAACCAGAAACTTTATTCTTCAATTATTGCATTCCATTACGGAAACTTTTTGGATTTGCTGTAGATTACAAAAATATTATACCTAATGCAAAGCATGAATTGATCTTAATACGTTCACATTTTTCTTTATATAAATATTATTATGATAATAATTCTTTAGCTTGCATTGAACCTGCTGAAGTTTCTGCGGCACCAACAATTCAACTATCTAAAGTTCAATGAAAAGTACAGCATATAAATTTGGAAGATGCATATAAGTTGAATTTATACACCCACATTATAAATAATGCTAAAATGATTTTAGTTTTTAGAAATTGGGAATTATATGAGCATCCTACTATACCACAAGATACCAATCATCATATTTGGAATGTAAAACAGCAACCCAGCTGTGAATAAAAAAATAAAGCTGTAAAATAATAAAACCGCGCTTTATTATTTAACAGCTTTATTATTTTACAGCTTTCGCTATTCAATCAAATAAGTTGAATCAAGGATTCTTCAAAATTCGATCATTGTAAAATATCAGATTTAAGAGTTTACCTCAACTCAGAATGTTACCCTTATGAGGATATGAATTTATCTTTTGAAAAAATCATTATAGTACTGATTTTGATGCCTATACTGATTTCTGATCCAGTTATTACAATTGCAATATAATAGAACCTTCATTATCGTGAAGCCAATTTAAAGAACAAGCTGCAATAGATACACGATTTCAAAATGAGAATTTGAAGATGGGGCCGATTGATGTTAAAATTGAATTGAAAACTTCAGATAAAATGCCGGCAAACACTACAGCTTATTGTGTTATATTGAATGATCGATTAGTCGAATTAACACCTTTAACTGGAGAAGTTAATAAAGTAATTTAAATACCTATACATTACAGTTTAAAATAAAGATGTATATAAATAATAATGTTATCATATACGTGAAAGGTGACGAAAAGAAAAATTGGATTAATGAAATTTTAAAGCATAGTAATACATAAGATTTGGGTGACAAACATGATTCAACAAGTTTAAAAAATTTAAAAAATCAGCATTGTCCAAAAAGATGTTCTAATAATCATATTGATATGTGCACTTTTGAAAATGTTTACTTAATAAAACTGCTGATCTAATCAATTTTGGAGTATTTAAGAAATGAGTACAATGAAAAGTTGTTCATTCAGTTACTCTGTTTACAATTATCAATATTAAAAACAAAATCATTATGGACAAAATTAAAAATTATTTTACCAATAAGAGGTACACTTATGATAAATTAGCAAACACTTCAACTGATTCCGCAAAGGAGTGGAAACAAGATATTAAAAAGGAGATCAATCAGAAAGCTAAACATATAATAAAAATCTAATGATCTAATAAAAAACATCTAAAATCAATCAGCAGTAAAACATATTAAAAATAAATGATTATATTTTTATTTATATGATAATAAAATTAAATAAAAACTAATTCACACTCGTAACGTGGTGCTGTGTTATAAATAAAACTAATTCTAGTCGTAACGTGGCGCTGTACTATCAATCATACTTTAAAAAGCTTACTTCTATTTTCATCATTGCATACGCCTCGGGTGACACTCCTGCTTACTTTTACATAAAACAACAACCAAATCACCCAAGACAACAACCATATTACATACATTATTGCATCCCTTTAAGATAACACTTACACCTAGAACTCCCATATATTATTGCATACCTTTAATGGCATTGTATTTAACCTAATTCAGGACAATTCCCTCGAATAAATATTCCCCTCGTAATTGGGACTTGCTAGATAGAAAGACATTACTTGAAGTCTTTATACCGTGATGTGGAACGTTGATCACGATATAATTTTATATTTCCTTTTTCAATACAACTTTAATCAATAATTATAACTTAGAAACAATGTTTTCATATTTAAACTATTTTATATTTACAAAATGTTTACATGAAAAATGAAATAATTATAATTCACTCTATTGTTCCAATAAAGTTTCATTCGACACGAAACTTTCAAGTAAATAATCCAATTAAATATAAAAATAATGTAAGGGTTATAATATTAATTATTATCAAGAACTTATAATAAGCTGAATTATGTTTGTAACATGAAAATAACTCCAAAAGCTAAAGTGAAATATTTAAAATTAGACAAAAATAAAGTTATGTCAAACCAATGGTTTGTATTATAGCACGTCTCCCTTCAATAATTGATAATACTGCTTTTAAATACAGTCTATGTATACCTACCACACTATTAAAATTATTTTCATTCATATACGTAACTGTTTCTAGGATTGCATATATTTAGGATGAACGATTTATGCAATCTTTAAAATAAAACAAAAATTAATATAAAGAGGGGTTAACATAATGCTTCTTCCTAAAGTATCTTCTACTATAGTTAGTATAGCTTCTACTAAAACATGGTAATCTGCTCAAAACTCTAAGAGCCAAGAAACCATAAAACATGTGAAAATTTTATCCTTGGACCCACAAACAAATTCAAAAAATTTTCCCTAAAATTACAATGTAAGTTAATACGTCGGATTAAATATCCCGATTTAGTAAAAATAATTTAAGTGTTTTAAAGTAGCATAAATATCGAAGCGGCAATATTCCTAGAGCCCTCAATACAACAATAAACAGGTAAAGATATCGCACACGGGAATTGTGATATCAATGACTGTGATCGATGCGATAAGGTAAAATAACCTAAATAGTATAACATTTTAGTGAATTAGAAATAGGTTTTAATAATAGCGAATTAGAAAATCATTTATTAAAAAAATGGCTTAAAGTTTTAAATCCCAGAAGCTGTTAAGCTTTAACGCCTGTTTTTAAACAAACTTTTACCATATTTTCGATTCAGAGTAGGAAAACCAGATAATAATTAATTAATTATTTCAGTATATTGAATATATAGTTACATCACCATCCACTCATAATACTGAAACTCGTAATAATTTCAATAATTATGAATTACCCACTACAAATTAACAAATTACAAAGTAACAAGGTCAATCATCACTTTCTTTCTTTTTATTTTTATACGCGTACCAACGTATGTTCGAAAGGTATACTAAATTTGCCTTACCGTTTGTAACGCTAAGAAATAACGCTCTTAGAAATAGAGTCAAGTGTATGTTTTTGATCAGCGTCGAATTCTGGGTTGATTTAGCCTTGTTTGTCCGTCCGTCCGTTCGTCCGTTCACCCCAACAATAACTCAAAAACTAATTGAGCTAAGTACACCAAATTTTCAAAAATGATTTGTTGTAGTAAGTTCCAGAACCCTATTAAAATTGGACATGATCGGAGTACCAGTTCCGGTAGCTGCCATACAACTCCAAAATTTATTTGGCAATATCTCAGAAACTATAAGAGCTGTGGTATTGTAATTTCACCCAAACGAATATATTAGTACGGCCAATGTGTCTTATAAAAGTCTTACTTGGCTCCTTCTGGTACCTGCCATACAACTCCAAAAGTTATTTGGCTATATCTCAGAAACTATAAGAGCTACGGTATTGAAATTTCACACAAGCGAACATATTAATAGGACCAATGTGTTTGATTAAAGTCGTTGAAATTGCTTGGCTCTTTCTGGGAACTGTCGTACAACTTCAATAGTAGTTTGGCCATATCTTAGAAAATATTGAAAACACAATACTGAAATATTCCATAAATTAATATGGCAACTTAAAATCATAGTCAGCAATGGCATATTTATTTGGATATAGGTTAACAAGTTCGTACGGGTATCACAGAGTTAACACGATCAACTTTATTTTTTCCTTTTTTTTTTTCTTTTATTAAGTTTGTTTTACGCTATCATTTACACGCTATTTTCAAACAAAATTTATTACGTAACGAGAAAAAACAGAGTAGACCTTGTCAACTCTGTGATACCCGTGCGAATTTGTTATCCTATGTGCGAATAAATATGCTGTAATTGACTATGGGACTGACTATGACTTTAAGTTGCCGTATTACCATATTAATTCCAGTATAGTGTTTTTCAAAATACTGTGTGTGCCAAAGTACTACTGAAGTTGTATGGCAGCTACCAGAAAGAGCCAAGCAATTTTAACGAATTTTATCTAACACATCGGTGTGAAATTTGAATACCATAGCTTTTATAGTTTCTGAGAGATAGCCAAATAACTTTTCGAAGTTGTATAGCAGGTACCAGAAGCAGCCAAGTAATTTCAACGACTTTTATCAGACGCATTGGCCCTACTAATATATTCGTTTGTGTGAAATTTCAATACCTTAGCTTTTATAGTTTCTGATATATAGCCAAATAAATTTTTAAGTTGCATGGCAGCTACCCGAACCGGTGCTCCGATAATGTCCAATTTAAATAGGGTTCTGCCACTTACTACAATAAATCATTTGTGAAAATTTGGTGAACTTAGCTCAATTAATTTTTGAGTTATCGTTGGGACGGACGGACGGACGAACAGACAAAGCTGAATCAACTCAGAATTTTTTCGACGCTTTTTGCATTTCGTTGTTACTATATTTTGAATTAAAAATATTCTTTCAACGTTTGCGGAGCATTGTAATTTTTCGATATACTTGAAACTAGTTTTGCTATCCTGCAAATATTTGAAGTCATAGGTTCAGCTAGTTCATTTTGAATTAAGTTAATGTTATGTAAAAAAGCTGTTATTTTAAGATTGTGAACAGATATGCCCGTGCTATTTTTCGAACGGGAATGTTATTATTCTGTATGAATTATTTTAATTTTGGCCATTTTGCAAACTAGAAATACAGCTTACACAATTGGCGGAATAACTTGACATTCGCGAGAAATTACAATATTTGGATCCAAAGTTTTTCCAAAGTTTTCTAGTAAACTGTCACTAATGTTAATTTTTGCTTGCAGAGTAGGATATTATAACAATATTAGTTAACTTGTTAAGTCTATACAGAATGCAAAATTTATATAACACGTATAAGTTTATATAAAATGTGCGTTCACCGTTATACTTATGTATATTCATACTAAACACATATAATTCTTCCACATCTTAAAGTAACAGCTCAAAACAATAAGGCTTGTCTAGATGAACTTTGTATTTTTCGTTTTAAAATTTAGTTCATGGTCATTAGAAAATATTACTTATTGATTGACAACAATGAGTACTGCAGATATGTAGATGCAATTTTTTATATTTTGCGAGTCAAAGGCTCATTACGAGTAAATGTCCTGTCCCACGAATATCTATTCCGGTTTTGAGGTTGTTAAAACTATAACAGTGAGTTGCTCAGAATTTTTTTTCTTAATTGATAGACCTACACAATGATTACCATTTTGCGTTTTTGAGTAAAAGTCATAAAACTTTTTAATGATTTAAGACATTTTTTTGATATTTTACTTTGTTAAAATTGTTAAGTTTGTATAAAATATTATTCAAAAATTTACTATTTAAAACTTAGAAACATACTCGTATGTACATATACATATAATTATCTCCAAAGTTGTGATAATTTCAAATAAACAGCATTATAATTGAAACTGATGTATTGATGTATTATAATCTGGTCTATTTAAACGATTATGATGACTTGAAACATGGCTTGAGAATTGTGAAGTTGTGTCATCTCCATGATTAGGTGAAGTTACTAGTAGGACCGGCTGTAGATTTAAAGATTTTCTTGAACCAAGGCTTATACCATCTTGAAATAAATGTAAAATATTTTTTGTAAATGATTTTTATGCTATTGATTTTATTATTACCTTTATAAGCTGAGCTTTGATACATTGGTTCTGGTTGGAGCCGAATATTTTTTGTTGCCAAAATAAATGCTAATGTAGCCAAAATTATAGCGTCAATGCAACCTAAAAATCAAATATGAAAAAGATCCAGATATTCAAAATATTTTTATTTAAATTAATGTAATTTATTTTAGAGAAAAGTAATGCGTAGGACAATACAAACAAGTTGCCTTTTTCGTTGCTTATATTGTATTTAGTACTATTAATGATTGCGTACGGTCACTTTAATTTTGATACTTTGAAATATGCCATTTTTATGTGAAAATATGAAATAAAAATATATCTCTCCTAATATATTTCATACTAACAACCATATGTAAGGAAATTAAATGTGTGTATAATTAAACCAATAAACCGAACATTAACGTAACCCTTACATACGTATATATTTACTTAACGTATACAATATTTACTCTTTTAAATATTGAAATATTTTAAATAATAAAATAGTAGACGTTACAAAATTTTTACACCGCAAATCAAAAACAAGTACATGTTTCCTTCAACAATTGGTAGAAAAATATAAGCATAAATTAAACTATTAATGATACAAAATAATTATTACAACAAAAGAAATACAACCTAAATTGAAACCTAAACATACACAAATAATTCGGACATATTTCATAATTTAAAGATAATTTGATATTAAAATTTCATCGTTAAAGTGACAGTAGAAGGAAAGAAGTAAGAAAAATTAATATATACATATATGCCATATACATCTATCAGGCCATCAAGCTCAGAGAGCAAATCAAAAATAAATTCTAAATTTATATGGAGTTTAAATGGAAGGGATATCGGAATTTATTTGTGTGAAGAAAATTAATTAATATTTTTGGGTGTACTGATGTTTCTAATTGATTTAAAATTTAAATTTCAAAAAAGTTGGTTGGTAAATTTCATCTGAAAAATGCATTTTAAAAAAATAAATTGCAATTTTTAGCGCAGACATAATTTCTTGTCTTCCGAATGGAAGGGTACTGAATTACAGAGTAAAATTTTTGAATAAAAATTGTATTTAAAAAGTAATTGAAAAAAAGCAAAAAAAATAGTTATTTTAATCTAGATGGCTTTTAAAACTATACTAAATAAAAAGAGAAACATAAAGAATACTCAAAAATTTCACAGAAAAAAAATATTTAAATTGCCATACTTCGAAAACATAAAACATTAAGAATTGTTTTTGCAATTTTTTCCGATTCAAAATTTCGGAAAATAATTTCCGCTTCATGGATATACTATATAGTAATATAGTATGTAATGGATATAATGGATATAGTGGCCTAATGGATATATATGGCATTAGTAAAACAAATATTTCACGAAACGGTTTTTATCACGAATTTTAAACAATAGCAATTTACCAACTTAAATAGCTTGTTTTTTTTTAAATTTTAATTGGAAGCATATGGTACAAAAGTATCGTGGCATTAACATGATATATACACAAGAAATAATTTTCCAAGCAATAAAATTGTTTAAGTCGAACAAAGCCTCAAGTTTTGATTATGGAATAACTTTGGATGTCAAACTAAGATGGGAAAAACACTAAAAGCAGACTAAAATAGTATCAGAAAACAAAAATAAGAAAATTATTTCCTCCTAGATCGTAGGTCTAAATTGAACATACAAAATTAAAGTAATGACATATAACCAAATAACAAAGCCTTTTCAACTATGAAGTAACTTTTAAAAACAAGGTCCTTCCCAATGTTGTCGGTACGTATGTGCACAATAGCGACATTCATAGGTATTTAAGTGTCCCCGAAGTAAGTGAATAAGTAGGGAACTGTGCCATTTAACAGCATATGACATAAAGGTCTCTCGACCTATAGAGGAGGGTGCTAGAAGAGAAAGACTGAAACGAGACCTTTCGATATAGCCTAAATTGCTGTGACAGCACTTTCATGCCTTGCTTTACGCAGACACTAAAATACAATAGAGCCAAACTAATGTTTAGCCAGTTTTAACAATTTTTTTTTTTTTCTACTAGGTGAAAAAATCTCAAAAAACGAAGAAGGACGGCTCTATCTGCCTCTCCTCCGACAGTGGGGGAGCGCGACTTCTACCCTAAAAAATCACCTAAATTCTGAATGGATAAAACTGGTCCTACAGGCCAACTATTACCTCCGCGCTAACTTGGTTTTTCCGTGCAGAAATTAAATACCTTCCATAAGGAAATTGGAATTTAACATTTCGTGTTAAATCGAATGGTCTTGTTCATTTAAGTCTTTCTGTCATAACGCCATTGTCTAGCAGCCGAGCTGCTTCCATATTTACATGCTGTTCTAGACGAGCCCTATGCTTTATAGCACAACTCCTAATTTCATCCACAACCAAAGGAATTCCTAAGAACCTGTGGATATCGCTGTTACGTATATACCATGGCGCATTTACCACGCCCCGTAGAACTTTATTGTGGAAGGTTTGAATTTTGTTAATGTGAGTCTTTGTGGCACAACCCCACAGCTGAATGTCACAACGCCATAAAGCAGGTACAACGTTGAGCCCAATATACTGCCTTGAGGCACACCTGCCTTTATTTCTCTTAGCGTGGAGTATTCAGCATCTTGTTTAATTCTAAATAATCTATCAGCTAAGTAAGATTCCAAAATTTCTACAAATGACGATGGTAACATTTGTCCTAACTTAAGTATAAGGCCCCTGTGCCACACCTTGTCGAATGCTTGTGCTACGTCTAGAAACATGGAAGAGCAGATTTCCCTATTTTCCAAGCCTTTTTCTATAATATTAGTTATTCTATGAACCTGGTCTATTGTAGAATGGTTTCTTCTAAAACCAAATTGATGGTTCGGTATTAGGCCCCTATTTTCTATTATTGGCTTCAATCTCCTTAATAGCAGCTTTTCAAAAAGCTTGGACATCGTTGGTAACAGTAAAATGGGCCTGTAAGACTTTGTTTCCCTCAAGGATTTCCCGGGTTTCGGCACCATAATTACCTCCGCAACTTTCCAAGCACATGGAACATACCTTAAATCCATAGCTGCATTCATGATTTGCGTCAGATGTTCCAATGTCTTGTCTGGTAGCTCTCTCAGTACTTCCGCAGTAATAAGATCAAAACCTGGTGATTTTTTCAACTTCAGGGATCTTATCTCTTTCGCGACCTCTAATTGAGTAAGTGGAGCTATGCTGTCTGCTTCATTTGCGATAGATTCTACCAAACCCACATCTGAGGTTATTCCGTTTGGCGTGAATATGTTTTCCAAGTGATCAGCAAACAATTCAGCCTTCTCTATATTGCTCCTCGCACAACTGCCATTTGCTTTCATCAGTGGCGGAGTGTGCCTAATCGGTCTCTTTTTGCTCCCTGCCGCCTTCCATAAGGACTAATTCGTTTCCCTCGTAGCTGACAGGTTCTTTATATAATATTCGTATGTTGCCGATTTAAATTCTTGGATTTTTCTTTTAAGCACCTGGGAAAGTCTGTTTAAAACAGTTTTATCATCAGGGTGACGCGAACGTTGCCATCTACGTCTGGCCCTTCTCTTTTCACCTACTAAATCAGTTATTTCTCGAGGATAACTATTTGCTGTCGGTTTGTACTTTGACATTTTTGTATTGTTCCATGCAGCTCTTTGTATGATTTTAATTAATCCTTCTAACTCCACATCTAATTGCTCTCTTGATTGTATATTAATATTTACGTCAATATTGTTTATTATTTCGTATCTAAAGCTCACCCAATCCGTAGTGCTATTTGTTAAACTGGGCCTAAATAATGTTTTAGTTACTTTTTCACTTAGTTTTAATATGACAGCAGAGTGATCTGAATTAAAATCATAGTTATCTTCAAGACTTAGAAAGTTTTCTGATATTTTTTTGGTTATAAAAAAGTCAATAACATCAGGAATCTTGTTAGTGTCAGTAGGCCAATAAGTAGGAGTGCCAGTGCAGTGATAGCAACAACTTAGCTCTTGAAAAGCTTTTCTTAGCTTTCTTCCTCTAGTTGAGGTGATTCTAGAACCACAATCTGTATGTTTGGCATTATAGTCACCTCCTATAAGATATCTGTGTCCATACTTGTACAGGAGATCTTTAAAAGTATTCTTCTTAATGCTGCAATTTGGTGGACAGTATACAGCACCAACACTAAAGTTCTGTTTAGTCGATTAAATTTTAATCGAAATATGCTGAATTTCAGCCGTTTCTATCTTGAATTCTTCATTATGTTCTATACTTTCTTTTATTAGTATTGCACTACCTCCTCTTGGCTGATTGCTGGGATGTACTGCTTTATAGCAATCATAGCCCTTTATTTTAAGGCTCGTATAATATGTCAAATGAGCCTCCGACAGCAAACAAATATCTATATTTCTCGTTTTGAGAAAGACCTCCAATTCTTGTTTCTTATTAAGAACACCATTAGCATTCTAAGTATACGTACCTCATTTACGTGCATCTTTTCTTAACTTCTTTTCTGTCCCCGTATACATCTCAGTGTATGCATTTTCTATTTTTATTAATCTTTTAGAGATCTCGTCAATTCTAATCAACATACTATGCATCATTTGCATAATGTCTGCGTCAGTTCTTTTTGTTTGTGGGGTTTTGTTCTCAGGTTCCTTCATTTTCTTTTTTTGTGGGGTTTTGCTTTGAAGCACTTGTGAATAAGATATTCCCTTTAACACCTTACTAGGTGCCGTCGTTCTATCTATTTTTGGAGTTCTTTGTTCATTAAATTTGATTTGGTTTTGTTTGGTCTTATTCTTTTTCAATCTTCTTTTTTGCAATTCTTTTGCAACCAAACAACCTCGATAGTCAACCTCGAATTGCAGTTCGCACATTTGGGCTGAAAATTATCCTTCTTTTTGCACTCCGCTGTCATATGATTACCAGCACATTTTACACTTCTAGCCTCTCTTTGGCAAAACTTTTGTGTGTATCCAAATCTGTGGCATCTCTTGCATTGAGGAATGGATTTGCTGCTTCTAAGAGCTTCAATTTTTACTCTCTTGTGCTGTAAGTATTCTATTTTATAGATCTTGTTTATCTCTTCCGAATGGTCAAAAGATAACATAAAGAGCGGAAGTTTTACTGAAATATATTTTCCATTTTCCTTCTTCCTTTTGATTTTATTTACAACATCTAGACATTTAAAGCCTTTGCTAATAAGCTTTTTTTATCGACCCTATTGTGTAAACAATAGGTAGGTTATGTGATGGCAACAAATTTTGCATATCGAATTTTCGGTGGGAACGTACTTCTCCATAGTAGGGAAGTGTAAATTAACTATTTTTAGCAATCTGTCGGTCTGTCGGTCTGTCCGTCTGTCGGTCTGTCGGTCTGTGTGTGCACGCGTGTATCTCAAGTTCGACTGAACCGATTTTGATGAAATTTTATATGTAAGTTTGTTTCCACCATGGCACGGATCGATCAACTTTTGGTATATGTCACGCCTCGGGAACTGCACTTTTTAGCGGGCCTGTTTTACATTTTCGAACATTTTGAAGAAAATATTCTACCGATTAACTTGAAATTTTATATATAAGCTCAGCTCGACCGTCCGCAAAAATTCCTAACTTTTGGAAGAAATCAGACATCAGCAACTGGGCGTTTACTACGGGCCAAATATACATTTTTGTGTATATAAAGAGAAATAATCAACCGATTTCATTGAAATTTAATATATGAATTCCCCGTATTAAAACAATGAACATGTAAATTTTTTGGAAAGATCAGGCATCGGCAACTAGACGTTTACTACGGGCCAAACATACACTTTTGTGTATATAAAGAGAAATAATCAACCGATTTCATTGAAATTTAATATATGAATTCCTCATATTAAAGCAATGAACATATAACTTTGTTGGAAAGATCAGGGCTCGAAAATTGATTTGCGGGCCGATTTTACATTTTTCACCATATCCACAGAACAAATTGATGGAATTTCTTGAAATTTGATATTTGGGTTCTGGTTGTTACCCAAACTAACTGGCGAGCATTTCAGAGAATTCGGGTAGCACAAAGCGAAACTCTACTAAGAGCCAAATTTACTTTTTTCTAAATATGTTAACTATAAGCTTACTAATGTCCTAAAAATTGGAAAGAAGTATTTAACAGACATTTTTATAATGTTCTGTAACACTTTCATTTAACTAGACAATACACAATGCGGTCGGTTATGTGCTGACCACATCAGATTTTTTTATATCCTCTGGCTCACACGCTTGAGGGAGATTTCTAGCCATAACTTTAACTGGCCTCGTCAGTTTATTCTCATACGTGTGACACTTTAGTCTAGCCTTATTTATAGCTTTTGTTAGTAATCTGTATTCATTTTCATTTTCCACATTTATTTTTAATTGGTCATTATTCATCATATTGACCCTAACGTTTATTCTTTCTTCTTTTAATATCTTAACTATGTGGGAGTAGTTCTTAATGTTGCTCAATATAACCGGAGTAGGCTTGTGCTTTTTTGGATTTTCAGCCTTCATTTTAGGGCTGGTTTCATTATTTTTATTAACTGTCGTCTCTGAATTTATTTTAGGAGACGACAGCATTATTCCGTTTTAGGATCCAGTCAGTTTCTCTTGCCAGTTCTTCCTCGTCGGTTTCATATACAATAACTTCCGCATCTTTGTTTTTCTTTTCTGTTGATGCAGATTTTATTTGATTTTTTAAATCTACATTCACTGCCTGTAATTTGCAGATCTTGTTTTGTAGCACCTTACAAAGATTCTCCAACTCGGTTAGTCTCGAGTCCTGAGAATCCAATTTATTCTCTTGTATGAGATGCCTTTTCATATTACCCTCTTGGGTTTTCATTTTCTTGTCTTCCGCAAACTTATTAGACTTTTTCTTAGAGTTATCATCCTTAACTCTGTCCTTTTTCTCTGCAATCACCAATGGGGGTGATCGCATGACCACCGATCTCCTTCTAAATGGGTCCATCAAAGCCGATCTACTATGCTGTAAGTGGTCTCCACCAGAATCCATGAGACCAGCATCCGAAGAGTGTGGATTTTCCAGCATTACTGGATTACCACCTGGGGTATTCAATCCTTGTGTTTTGTTCATTGCATTTGTTTGTTTTATTTCGGAGTTTTCTTCTCCTAGCCTTTGAGAATAATTCCCTTCGTGCAAGGCAGCACGTATAATTTCTGCCGTCCCTCAGGGACCAGTCGCTGACCAGAGAGCCGCCCATTGTGAGTCCGTAGCGTCTGTTTTAAGAATCACTCAAAAAAAATAGATGTAATTTTTACCAAGTATTTGGTAAAAGACGCTATACAATCATTTTTTGGTGATATTCACAATTTTTTTGTCAAATTTATTAAATTTTATGAGAAATTTGGTAATACCAACCGAAAAAAATTAGTAAAACATACAAAAAAAACTGGTAGAAAAATTCTTTTGATAAATGCAACAAATTATTAAGTATAAGTGACAAAAATTATTGGTAACGTGCTTACAAACGGATTTGTTAATTTCACAAAATAATTTAGTAAAATATTACCATGTTTTTTTACTAGAAGGACAAAATTTTTGGTAAAATTTCCAAATAAAATTGGTAACAATTACTTGCTTTATAATTTTTATATCTTCTTATCATATCTGCTTTGGTAAATTTCACTAATTTACAAGTTTTACCTTGTTTTGTAGTAGATTTTACAATAATTTGGAAAATATTACAGTACGATTTCCAAATTACTTCGATAAAGTAACGGTTTGTTGTAACACTTTATTTCGTGACCGATAGTCAAAGAAGATGTGTTTTTTAAAAGTTTTTTATAAAAATTGGAATTGATACGTTGGAAATTATAATAAAATTTGAAAAAGTGAATTTTATTGTCTTTAAAATGAAAATAAATAAAAAAAAATCTGATGTGGTCAGCACATAACCGACCTCAATGTGTATTGTCTAGTTAAGTGAAAGTGTTACAGAATATTATAAAAATGTCAGTTAAATACTTCTTTCCAATTTTTAGGACATTAGTAAGCTTATAGTTAACATACTTAGAAAAATGTAAATTTGGCTCATAGTAGAGTTTCGCTTTGTGCTACCCGAATTCCCTGAAATGCTCGCCAGTTAGTTTCGGTAACAACCAGAACTCAAATATCAAATTTCAAGAAACTCCATCAATTCGTTCCGTAGATATGGTGAAAAAAGTAAAATCGGCCCGCAAATAAGTCTTCGAGCCCTGATCTTTCCAAAAAATTTATATGTTCATTGCTTTAATATGAGGAATTCATATATTAAATTTCAATGAAATCGGTTGATTATTTCTCTTTATATACACAAAAGTGTATGTTTGGCCCGTAGTAAACGTCCAGTTGCTGACGCCTGATTTCTTCCAAAAGTTAGGAGGTTTCATCGCCGGTAGAGCAAAACTTATATATGAAATTTCAAGTAAATCGGTTAAATACTTTCTTCAATATGTTCAAAATTGTTAAACAGGGCCGCTAAAAAGTGCAGTTCCCGAGGCCTGATATATCCCAAAAGTTGATCAATCCGTGCCATGGTGGAAATAAACTTACATATAAAATTTCATCAAAATCGGTTCAGCAGAACTTGAGATACACGCGTGCACACACAGACCGACGGACCGACAGGTTGCTAAAAATAGTTTACTTACACTTCCCTACTATGGAGAAGTACGTTCCCACCGAAAACTCGATATGCAAAATTTGTTGTCATCACATAACCTACCTATTGTTTACACAATACGGTCGGTAATAACAAGGATAATTGAGCTCTAAAATTGAAAAAAAAGTTAAGTAAATAAAGTGAAAATATTATTTTAATAAGTTAAATAAATCTATGTTTTTCACTCTTTTGAAATTTTACAGGCACGACGGAAACATCTTATTTAAAGGTTTCAAGGAGTTCAACATCGACCCACATAGAGGTTGACGAAATTCAAGTCATGATATCTTTTAAGAATGAGTACAATATAAAGAATTATTAGGATATAAACTGGTAAGAAATCATACAAAAATATTTATTATTTTATACTAGATTTTTTATGTGATTGTATAATTTTTATGTTGCAGTTTGATATAAATTTGTTGACTCTCATATTACTTAAAAATAAGCTCTGAGTGTTTTGTAATACCTGCTGATTTCATAAAATTTGTAAAAACAATTTATTTTAAAGTTTTCTTTAAATGAATTTTCAGGTTGCATAGTCATCATCTCACCTATTATTAAATAAATTGGTAAACGAAAAGATATCATTATTACCAATATACTTTAGCAAAAATAAAAAATGGTGTGTTTGGTAAAGTCACCAATATCATTTCTTACCATTTTCAATTGTCATTATTACCATATGCATTTGTAATAATTACCATTTCAAATTTTTATTTTTACCAATATACTCTGGTAATTATTACCGTTTATTTTTATCATTTTTACCATGTATGTTTTTCATTTCTATCATCTTTAACTGTATAAGCATCAACCTTCAATTTACTATACATTTGGTAGAAAAATTGTAGTTTTCACCAAATTTACTTGTTAGCGCAAAAGTACCATGAAAAATAGTAGTTTATACTAATTTTTGGTAATTATTACTAAGTTTTTTTAGTGTGAAGTTGTGACCACCCAGGCCTTTGTAGGTTGGTTTAACGCCCCCAGTACTAATAGGTCTGATGACAATTCAAGTCCACCTATCATTATCTCTCAATTATTGTAATGCATTTAATATTGTTCTAAAACATTTCAATATCATCTCTTAAAAAGTTCTTAGTAACATTTAAACCTTCGCATATAATTCATTTAGTTTGAAGAATATCTTCAATTTCTTGCATTATGCAAACCTAAATAAACCGCCATAAATTTAAATCCAAAAATAGTCGATGCAACAGCATTTCCATAACCCAAAATATATGGTCATAAACATATTACCTTATTGACCTAACAATAATTGCTAACAAACAGAAAGAAAGTAAATATAAAATAAATGTAATAAGAATCTTATGTAAGTACTAACCTAAACATAAGTTTAAAATGTAACAAAGAAGAATGGTAAAAATATATCTATAAATAGTACTAAATAAAAGAAGATCAGTACAGTTGTACGAGTTGATTTAAGTAAGTAACACTGGTTGTTTTATTTAAAGATTGATACGGATGTTAAATATAATCCGTATACATTATATTTATGTTTAACACCTGCTTAAAAAAAGGATAGAAATAAGAGGTGGTATTAGAGTTATCAATACTCACTTATTACAGCTAAAGCAAATGCCCACTTAATTTCACATGATGACAATGCATATCGATTGGCATCAGCTCCGCAAATGGTCCGACATTCTTCCGAATTCCACCCAAGAGGAAATGTTGCACATCCTAGGATCATAAAAGCCGCTGAAAAAGAAATAAAAATTAAAGTGTAATTATTAAATTCATAAATTGAATTTATGTAATCAACATACTGAATATATGTAGGATATTCTCAAAATAATAACTATGCAAACGTAGCATACAAAAAACATTTATATAAAACGATTTCAAGATTATCGTAATGAAAATTCATATTACTTTACCATTTATTTGCAAGTTGATGTGACTTCAATGAAGTACAACAATTTTTCACAGCCTTTTCGCGGTTAAATGAAACACAATTCAAATAATGTATTCGAGTAATTACATGCCAAATCAGCCTTCTCAGGCAGCATTTCTATAAGATATAATTTTTGGCCGAATTGTGAGCTTCAGGAACAGAAATATAAGTTACATTTAAGTGAGATTTTGTTAAGAGCGCAGTTATCGAAAATAGATGAAATTTTTGAATTGAAACTCAATGATTTCTGAAATACAAGAATTTTAAGAAAATCAAACGGACAACAGGTTTTTTATATTTTTATATTTAAGATTTTTTTCACAAAAAGTTCTTTACCATCGACTTAATTTTAATATTATTGCAAACACTCACACACTTTCTTAAATCTTTACATATCGTAAGCTTGGCTTAATTGTAAATATTAAAATTACCTACATAATAATTCAGTTACAAAATTAAATTACATAAAATTATACACACAATATACATATATAACATGATAGCCTTATCAGCTTTCCAGCGAATTTCTTAAAGTACCGTTATGTCAGAAAACTAAAGATTCTTTTTTAGAGCCCCTATAGCAGTGTTGCTAATTTTACTGCAATTGTAGTTTTTTACTACATTTTGGCATTCTCTGCTACCATACTACTGCAAAGCCATTTTCACTGTTTTGCATTTATTCTCATTTGTATTGTTACAACCCGAATTAAATCTAGAACCTTGTTTGAAAAACGATTCCGCGATTCTTAAATAAATTCATATTTTAAAACTGAAAACTTGGATTTTTAATATGGAGCATAAATGCGAAATTTTGAAAGCGGTTACATTAAAGATATAAGTTTATTGAAATTTGTTTTGAATAGAATTCAACTAAACACCTAATAAATTTTTATTATGTAAAATTCTTTGTGTTTCTAAAATTCGAAATCATTTTCCAAAAAAAAGTTTATATTCGAAATTCTTAAGTTCACGCTTTGCATTTTTTTTGCAGCTAAGTTCCAATTAATTTTAAGATTTAAATAATTGCAAGAATTTTAAAAATTAATATACTTATATAAAAGTATTTTTATTATCATAAAATATTTTTGAAAATTTAAATAACAAAATTTTAAGCGTAATGATTATACGTTAATTAATACTAATTAATTCATAAAAACAATAAAAGAACGTTATAATTAAGCTCTGCAATTGTTTGTATTTTAAATATATTAAATGATTTTCTCGTGCAAATGTGAATAAGCCATATTGGTGACCCCTACTGAACGATGTGTTTAAAATTTCTATTTCAATAAGTCTATGTACAAAAGAATAAAATGTGACATACAGAATGATTCAGTAAAAAAAAAATACAATATTATATATCATTGTTTAGGGCATCAAAAATAGGTAAAGTTTTTATTTGGAACTAGTTGTCAAAATCCAACGGTTTCCGACATACGGCGATTTTAACGAATTTTCACGAAAATTTTACTAGCCCAAGTTTGTTTGCTTGTAACGTCCCTCGTAAAAAAGTTAGAGGCTTCAAATTAAAAGTTTCTAAAAAGGTTAGTAACATACTTTTTGATTTCGTATTCCACATGCTTTCGGAATACCAAGCATTCGAATTTTAGGAAAACGTCAATTTTTTCCATTTTGTATTTTTTTTTCAATTTTCTTCAAACCTACAATCTTTTGTAAAAACTTTAGAAACTTTAAGTTTTTCAATTACAGAATTTTGGCCACTTTAATTTAAGTCAAACGTTAAACAATCTTTTACGACTCAGGAGATATAGCAGAAAAACCATTTCCATGTCAAGATTTTAAAGGCCCTAATAATATTTATGTAAAAAATCAAAAAATTGTCAGTTTTTCCAAATTTCACTGATTTTAAGTGCTGTAATGATTAACCACTACTAATTTTTTAGTTAACAGTTACTTTAAAAAGCGGTTGACATTTTTAAAAACCGTTATTTTGGTAAAAAAAATAATATTTTTATTGAAATACAATAAATTTTATAGCAAAATCACAATTCTAGATTTTTTTTGAAACCATTTTCTGCAATTAAACTTATTACGGGGTGCGCCGAGCAAAATTGAACCGAAGATTGTCGAACTACTTGAAGGACCAACTTTTGTCATCACCCTCACTTTTTCTGGAGGCGTTAGCTTCTTCAGCTTATTTCGCTTCTGGAATCCCTATATAGGTTCAGCTATTCAGTATTTGGAGTAACAAGCTGAAAAAAAGCGAAAAATATGGGGAATTTCCTCTGAATTTATGTATTTCATTGAAAATCTTAAAATTTCACTTATTAGTATATTATTAATGTTGTAAAAACGCAATTTTAACTAAATTACAATAAAAAATTTAATACATAACTATATTATCTTAAACTTTAATAATGCAAAATAATTTAACCTTTGACAAAAAATTTACAATTATAAGAACTACAACAAAATAAAACAAATGATCTTAATCAAAATGCAAACTACTATGGCGGCTTCCGAAGGTATCGGACGACTAGTGAATGTATGTTTTATATTATTAAAAACAAAAAAAAATCACTTTTTTGAAATAACTAAATAAAACACCAGAAACTTCTATTTAACACACAAAAAATATATTTATTTGAATCGAATGATTTATTTCATTGAAAACTGATGACTGAATTTACAAATGATTTCTTATACTTAAGTTTTATTCTAATAAGTAATAATTGCTGATATTAACAAAACGTGTCTACATTTGGTGTGAAAGTTTTGTTGACATCCAATTTTAAAATTATGAAATTGGAGTCGCATACATATATGTTATGCATATATAACAGAAAATGTTGGGTCATTCCCAACTGTATTATAAATAACCTCTCCCCCGTAAGGTCTAGAATTCTCCGGAATTCTATTAAAATTTATTTATTTCTTTCTTAAACTTTATAAATAATGCAAATACTTCAAAGGAAATTGCTATTGACAATATTATTATGATGGTTACATTAATTAAAATATATGACCCATTTTTATGATAGTATAAAATTGTTATATTTTTTATATTATTAGAGTTTTTTGATAAAATTTCATTAAGTGTGGCTCATGTCTTAAAATTCTTAAAATTTTCATTATTATTACATTTATAGCATAATAAGACCCCTTCTTTAACCTTTTGAGTGCACACTTATATTTTAAAGATGCTGAGTGCACACATGAATCACTTTTGTCTCTTGTCCTTAAATTTGCAAAAAAAGAGCTTAAATTTTTAAGTGTTTGAATAAGTTTAAGTATTTCACTCTTAAAATAAGTATATTTAAAAAAAATCGTAATTAGAAAAATACAAATTCATTTATCGTTTAAATTTGTAGGTACTTCAGTATATTCAAAATTTCCATGTCATAGAAGGTATAAAAACACACTTTATATATGTACTAAAATAACAAAATCATAATTTATTAATTTTTTTTAATTTTTAAATTATAAGGAAAAAAAGTAAAGCAAAAACCAAAAAAAAAACAATTTGCAGCCGTGGCTTAGTGAAAGGGTATTAAATCGCCGATTTTCTGCCAACAATTTTGGCAAATATAATAAATATCGCAGTATCATCCTTACACATTGGCGTATCGCAATTCCAACACATATACAAAGCTTTTTTTTATAAAAAAAACATCATATATATGCTGTAAACCCAAGAGCCGCGCCACTTTCTTTTATTCAATTTTGTGTTAAAATCTTTAGCTATAATATTCGGCTTAAAAAATTCTGTCACGTTCGAGAACTTCATTTAAAATAATTTTTCTCTTTCATGATATGACTATCCCTAGAAGTTCTGGTAAGCTATAATAGGATATATTTTTTTTCTATTACATAGTCTTCTACGAGTATTAAAATGCCTTAAAATCACTACCAGACTCGACCTTCACACTCTCTTAGGTTTGGATCTCCAACACCATCTTCATCTAGAAATATTCATAATTTTTTCGATTTCCGTATTAGTAAGTCTTTTGCTCACTTTTATTATATATGGAATATGTAAGCAATCAAAAGGTTATGTAAGCAACAGTTATCAAAATGGATAAGCATATTTTAAATAAAATTAAATTTCTATTGTCATAAGTTTGATTAAGTACAGTATTTTTTGCACTTTTTTTAAGATGGTTTCTTCATTAGTTTCAACAATTTGTGTGAAGCTTAACATTATTTTTGAAAGTACACTGTTTGTTCAATTTTAATACGATTAATGTTTTCGATTCTTTATAATAATAATTCAAACTATTATACTCAAAAATGGTTGCGTAATTTTGTTTTATTAATTTTGATAATAAGCTAAGTAATTTCTGACTGTAGTATTGTTTTGTATTGAATTGTATTATTCTGTTATTGTGGTGTCCGGTTCTGTTGTTCTGTTATTGTGTAACGTGTTATAAATTTCTTATGTGTTGATACTTATGTCTGTTTTTGCGACTAAATCTGATTCATTTAAATTTATCTTAACGAAACCTGTTTCTGCTGTTATACTACTAACTGGCAATAAATCTAAAATAGATGTTAAAAGAAATATAATCATTGTCAATATTTTCCAAGCCTAAAAATTCGACAGATCGTTTAATATCAGAAATATGTATGTGTTTTAGTAAGTTTAAATTTTTTGTTCTTTTTGTTCTTTGAATTTTTTGAATTTTGGTTGTTCTTTGTTTTTAATTTATAATTTTTAATACAAGCCGTAGATTTGGTTTCCTCATAGTGTTCTCGGTTTTTATTTACTTTGTTAGTTTTACGGTTTCTAAATTTGTTTTAACTTTTTCAAAATCTATTTTATGATATGTACTTCTTTTGGAGTGAATTTAATTGTACCATTCATTACAGAGTGATGTCATTCATTATAAATTCCAATTGCTTGTTGTACCAGTCGTCTAACACATTTATCCTTACTTTTTACCCTAAATACTCTAAATATATCGGAAATGGAATTGTGAAATATTTCGATGCCACTATTTCCCATATCACAGTTCAATTTAGAAAGGTGAAGTTCTACACCCTCATCCTGTGAAAATTCGCTTAACTGAATATTAATAGTCTTAAATTCATTATCTCCATTAATTTTCCTAAGTTCTGTTAAAATGTTTCTTCGAACTCTTTTATTATAGTAACATGAGTCCTGTGTGTTAAATAATATGCTGTTCCGAATTTTGAAAATTTGTGTACTAAAGTTAAGAAAACGTGTTTCATTATGACGTGAGTATCTATATGAACTATATCGTTAATGTCCGTAGCCGTTTCAGTAAGTATGTATTTAGCTTTTATTGGGTATCGTGTTTTACCTGAATTGAAACTCCCTTTTGCGTAGTAGAGTTAAATTTGTATGACAGTAAATATGATTTGTTTAAACATATAATAAATTTTATCTTCGTAATATTAGCGTATAGCTCTATAAATTTCTCCCATACGACATTGTACTTACCGAAAATATGCCAATTTCGCGTTTGTCTATATATCTCCTAAATATGCCACTTAATTTAGAGAAATCATATTCGGCTATATACATATATACGTTAGTTCTCCTACCTAATATATTTCAAATTTTATAGTTTTATTATTTATGATTTGGGTTTAGTAGTTATTGACGATCACCCCTTTAATTTAATGTTTCAATAGCTCCTTTGCGGCTGAATATACTGTAGCTATTACTTGACTTTCTTCTTTGTTTTCTATATTAAATAATCCGAAATTTGATGAATCTCTGTGCTGCTGGGGATATCTATATAATTTTGAATTTATAGCCTGGTCGGCTGTTTTAAAAATTTCATTCACGACAACCGTTTCACTTGAAAGCCTCTCTATCTCCTCATAAAGAAGGTTGCTAAATTTTTTTAGAAGTTTATTTACTCCTCTGATATTAGTGATCTAAATATCAGTTTAAATCATTAGGTTCTACAATTTCTAAACTGTGTATTTCTTTAGTCATAATATAAGAAACATAAATTTATTTTACCGTTTAAATTTATTATATCTGCTTCTATAATAAATTGATAAATACGATTTGGTAGCTCATTAGCTTCCCATCAAAGGATTAGAATTAGTTTTAGCCCGCTTTTTGGTGCAAAAATATATAGGTAAAATTTTAATCTTTTCAAAACCCGTAACTTTTCCATCAACTATACTTGGCGGCCCTATGTCAATTAATGCTAAAAATTTTTGGTTATATATTGGTATTTCTATGATTTATAGTTCTTCCGAGGCTAAATCATAAAAAAAATCTACATTATTCGATTGGGGCCTGTTGTGGGCTATCTTTGGCCGGATCCCTGCTAGAATCACCTAGCTGACCACTATCTTTGGTTACTTTTTTCAATATTACCTACGTCCATTAGCTACCTGATCATATATTATTTTTAAACTATCCTGATCTTTGATTAATATTTTGTCTAAAAAAACTGAATTTTTAATGTTTTGTCTAAAAAACCTGAGTAGTTATTGTTACGATTAGTAGTATAATTCATATCACCATATAATTGCTGAAATTACGCATAATTAAATTATTCCTGGAATTGAAATCGTTATTATTAAAATTTCTTTTCGGAGAGAAAGCTTAATTATTACCTCTATTAGGGTAAAAATTATTATTATTATTGTATCTACCTTTCTGAGTATTGTAGTTTTTATTATAATTTTTATTACCATAACTCTTATTATTATTTTTTTTGAAAATTGGGTCGATACTCTGTCCTTCCGCACGGTCAACTCTATTTTTCTCGTTTTTATAATAAATTTTTAATTTATTTGCTTTTTATTTGATTTGCTGTACTAAAATAATTAAGTCCCTTACCAAATTACATCTGATGTCTTCTGTAGAGCTGGGTTGGCTCGATGTCCGGTTTACACCATATTCTTAAAGTCGATTTTATTAACTCAAGGTTGTCTGGCTCCGGGATGCTAATGATAAATCAAGGGGAACGTCTTTCACCTCCATCGAAGTATACAGCCCTCACCATAAATTTCTCGAGCTTTTTTCCCTTTACACTTGACCGATACAAGTAATAAATTCCCTGAAAATGTAAACATATTCATAACTTCTCGCATAATTCTTTCTTTAGCCATATTCGCCGCCTTTCTTTCTTGTTATCTATTATTTGATATATACTATTTCTATTATTTGATTTCTTTTACTACTGTTGCCTGTGAGCCATAATAACTTTTTTTCGCTATAAATTCGTTTCTTTTCGTTAACTAACCAAAATATATATACATATATATATATATTTCTTTTTGTGTTTTGTTTCTAGTGTTTTATATATATTTTTTTATAAGAAAAAAATTTAGGTTTTATTTCTAATTTTTATTTTGCAGCAAAAAAATTTTTTTTTTATTAAAATCGTTCGATAGGATTATATTTTTAGTTTTTCAGAAAAAAATTTTTTGGTAGTTTTTCTTTTTATTTTTACAATAATTTTCCGTTTCTGCGCCACTGTGTTTCATACTAATAAAAAAAAACTTTTTTGAAATAACTAAATAAAACACCAGAAACTTCTATTTAACACGCAAAAATTCATTTATTTGAATCGACCAATTTATTTCATTGAAAACGGATGACTAAATTTACAAATGATTTCCTGTACTTAAATTTTATTCTTATTAGTAATAACTGCTGATATCTACAAGCGTTGAGCCATTCCCAACTGCATTATTAGTAACTTTGTACATAACTCACGCGCTTCGCACTTTCACTATACTCTAGTACTTCTACACTACGAAAATATTTTAATGCACACTATTTATCGAACTTTAGTATTTTTCGGACTAGAAATTTATGACAGTTAATTAACCTTGCGGAATAGAATAAGTGTTACATCAGTGTATATTTTTATAGCATTACTATGTCAATAATTTACAGCGCCGAAAAAAAAAACATTTGTTTTAGCATTATTCGGTTATATTTGTGAAGGTTATGGAAATATTCTCGTATTTCATATGCCATTTGTTTTTCCTTCTTATTAAACTTGGCAGATATCTGTGTTGATCATGAAGACTTGGTGGATATAGCACCAGTAACTTTTAAAAAATTCTTGAATTTGTTTCAATTACATATAGCCACATACGTTTTTATTTATTAAGAAATTTTGAGCCTATATTTCTTAAAAAATTTTAGCTTACAAAACCTGAACTAATTATGGAAAGTTCATTATAATCAAATAAGAAACATTTCCCACAAAAAATTCAACAAAAAAAATTTGTTTACAATATTTTTTAAATTTTTTACTTTATATTTTTTACAATCTTAAACCCAAAAGATATGTTATTTGATTAAATTTGTAAACTCGTTGATAAATTAAAACTACTTAAGTGCGTAAAACACTAGTGTTGTATACGTTAGTTTGTTTAAAGTTTAAAGTTTATACAAGAAAATACTTAAACTAATATATTTAAATTAAAAACTAAAAAACAAGTTCACTATAAACAACTAAGTAATAAAAATACAATAGTGCCGTTTAAACTAATTGTTATCTACACTTACATATAGAATAAGCAGAATAGCATAAGTAATTTAAAATTTCTTTAGAAATAATATACAATTTTATATTGGTAACCGAAATAAAAGTTTGATATTCTTTTCTTAAAAGTACCAATATCTTATTTTTCTCAAATTCTAGTTATATGCATATCTATGATAAATTTAAGAATTGAAAATTTGACAGCCTTCATTTTAGAATAAACTTCATTGAAAAAACCCCTTTTAAAATTGTTAAAAAATATCTTCAACTGACAGTTTTAATTTATAATCAAACGACACTGGCTTGTTTTTAGTAATATTATATTGAGAGGGAGTAGTAACCTGTTTTTTAAAGCTAAATTGGAATACATTGGCATCACTTCATAGCACGCCCCGACGGGTAGAAGTGTGAAAAACCCGCAGTAGCAATGCTTGTGGTAGAAGTCCACTAAAATTTAGTACAAATCCAATAGCGTCTGATCCAGAATGGATGACTGACCCCTGAGAGACAACAGAAATTGGGCATTTATTCCCAAAGGCAAGGAGAAGTAAACTCCGAAATAAAACAAAATCAATTCAATGATAAAACAAAAAGGATTTTATACCCCAGGTGGTAATCCAGTAAATCTGGAAAATCCACACTCTTCGGAGGCTGGTCTCACGTATTCTGGGGGAGACCACTTATTGCATCAAACACCTACTACAAACCCATTTTAAAAGAACACTTCGGGTTATGCGGATACCACCATGTGCTAAAAGCAAAGAAAATATGTCCAAAGGCGACAAGCATAAGAATACCAATATTTGTGCAATTAATAAAATAAAGATCAGAACGCTGATAACTGTCACTTAAATATAAGAATAAGTGAACTAGAAGCGCTTTGTAAAGAATTAAAAATTGAAATCCAGTATCACAAAGAGGAAAATAATAAGCTAAAATTGGAATCAAGCAATGTGAATACAATAAAAGAAATAAATATGGAAAAAGTTATGACAAACAAAGTAGAATACTGCACAGATTAGGAAGATGTGGCTCGAGAAACCGATTGGATTCTCAAGAGAAAAAACAAGAAACGAAGAGCAGATATTTATTTATTTATTTACTTCTCTGAAGAGCAAGGTCTGCTCGTACAGAGTGTACAATGTTTAATTACATAACATACCATTATTGTATAAAATTACATAATAAATAAGTTAAATTTAAAATTAAGAACAAATGGCAAAAAAAAAAATAAAAAAAAATAAAAGAATTGCAATCTTTCAAAATGTTTTAAAGTTTTTTTAAAGAGATACATTTAGTAAATACAGAAGAAAAATTCTATAAATTTTTTTATTACCACAGTTAATTTTATTTTGCATATCGTCATAATTGTCGTCAGCGTATACAACAGCTAAATCTATGTAACACAGAAATAGCTCCCCTGAACAACACCATAGTCTATATGTTCAACTTTACTTTGTAGATTTCCGTATCCTGTGTATTGTTTCCTGTTTTCGAGATAGCTTACAAACCACTTAAATTCGGTTTCAGTTACTGTTAAACTGCGTAATACTTTCAATAGAACATTTCGATCCACTGAGTCAAAAGCCTTTGCCAGATCGAATAATACTATGGCTACTTTCCTTTTGGCGTTCAGCTCTTTTTCAACATGAGTTATAACATCAAATAACGCAAAAGTTGTACTTGATTTCTTTTTAAAGCCGTATTGTCTTTTACTTATTATATCATACTTCTCTAAATAGTTATATAGCTGAGTATTGACCAAAGTTTCAATTATTTTTGAGGTTATAGATGAAAGTGGTCTATAGTTTGTAATATAGACCTTACTAATTTTAAGACAGTTTGGAAATGTACCAGTTTGAAAAGAAGTGTTTATAAGCGACGTTAGGAATGGAGAAATTTCTTTCTGAGTTTCTTTGAATAAATTCACTTGAAAATTGTCATATACTGCTGACTTAGTTTGCTTTAAGTTTCGTATGCAATTCTGCACTTCAGATAGACTGATGACATTAAAGTAAAATTTACTTGTTACTTGTATTTTTAAGTAAAATACCTCAAGTTGAATTACTTTCGCTAATTTTTTACCTATGGTTAAATAATAGTTGTTGAATTTATTTAATTTTCCGATTTTGTCATTATTGGAATCGTTTTCCTGGTAAAATTTTTTGGTATTAAGTTTTCTAAAACGTTATCGCTCCATTTGCACCGGCTTATGATTTAATTACCTCTGAGATACCGAAACAATTAATGAAAAAGGGTATAACAATGTTGAATTTTTTTAATGAATTCTGTATTTAGGTCAAAATATGTGCTAATGCTAATATGTGCAGAAGTTATAACGATATCTGTGAGCTGTTTAGAATCTCCGCGGACCACAAGTGGTCCGGAAAAGGAATCGACAAACGAGCGGGGTCTTTAAGAAGGATATGAAACCTGGTAAACCTTTAAATGAGACCAAGTCTTATAGACCAATTTC
The DNA here is from genome assembly GCF_029603195.1 of Condylostylus longicornis. Taxonomy (NCBI): domain Eukaryota; kingdom Metazoa; phylum Arthropoda; class Insecta; order Diptera; family Dolichopodidae; genus Condylostylus; species Condylostylus longicornis. Next base: position 88,240 of record NW_026578381.1, read on the forward strand.
CCTGCCACCAATTTTGTCGAAACTTTTTGAAAAGTCGTAACTTAAAAGAATAGAACCTAAAATTGAGGAGAGGTTATTAATTCCGAACCACCAATTTGGGTTTAGAGCAGGACGGGATGACTCGTCGATTGTGCAGGTGAGGAGACAGCGGAATGGCTGATCAAGCGGGCACCAGTTTTGGACACATATACCGGACTGGAATTAATAGCAAGAAAAGAAGATGACATCCCCAAGCTATGCGTTATCACCGTCTTCGTCCCCAGGAGCGGGGGCCAAGTCTGGAAAAAAACACTGGCCATCTTTCAGGCCCAAAACGGGGGAATACACACACGAGTCTGGAAGCTGATGGGGCAGCGAGAGGACGGTGGCAGAAAGGTTCTCCGAGTTGGGCGTCGATGACTCTTCCGCGGAAGCCATCAGGCGGGCAGTCACATTCTGCGGTACCGATTCGGGAAAATCCCTGTACATCGGCTCAGAAAAGGGCAGCCCGAAAGAACGGAGTCCTCTGTGAGCTGTTTAGAATCTCCGCGGGCCGCAAGTGGTCCGGAAAAGGAATCGACAAACGAGGGGGTCTTTAAGAAGGATATGAAACGCCGGAGGAGAGGCGGTCCCCTTCATTAACGACGGAGGAGATGGTGGAAGATCTGGAGCTAACCCTCCTGAGTCTTAGGGAGCCGTTCCCAGAAAATGACGTCCCGATGGCAGAGGAAGATCACCCTGCCAGTCAACCCAACAAATGACGGACGAAGGCACCAGGGTCGGCCAGGTGAATGTCCCCCACACCAGAGCAGCTTCGGCTGTTCTGGCAAGGATTTTCACCAAGGAACATCTGGGCATAGCTATGATACAGGAGTCCTGGGTATACAGGGAGCAGATCAAGGGACTGTCAATTAGAGATGCACAGGTAGTATGGGATTATGGGCAGGACCGACCTAAGACCTGCTTTCTAATTAGAAAAAATAACTTTATTCTACTTTCAGAGTAAATAACAAGGGACATCGCATCTGTCATGGCCCGCATTAATGTTGGGGGCAAGGACTTGGAGATAGTGCTTGCATCTGTGTACTTTCCGGAGGATTGAGCATGCCCTCCACCACGCGAGGTACAGAGGCTAGTGGAGCAGTGCAAAAGGAAAAGGTGGCCACTCATCATGGGGTGTGATGCAAGTACGCATCACGTTGCATGGGAAAGCAGTGGTACCAACACTAGAGGTTCTTTATTAGAATTCGTAGTTAAAGAAAACCTAAAAATATTTAATGTAGGGAATACCCCCACTCTTATAACTAGCGCTAGAGAGGAGGTACTGGACATCACATTCGGCAATCCGAATGTAGAATTTCTGGTACGCGACTGGAAAGTGTCAGGGGAGATTTCTATGTGGGATCATTATCCGGTTTTGTCTGGGTGGGTTGATGGAGGAGAAATCTTACTTTAGAAATCCGAGGCGGACAAACTGCGAGGGATTTCACGTATGCAACTTGGTGGACCCGCGATTGGGAAACCTGAGGGTCGATATTCGCAGGCTTTTCAATAGGGCTAAGCGAGAAGGTACTTGGGAGGAGTAAAGATGAACTTAACAGCCTACAGTAAGGAGACCCGCAGTGCTTAGCGCAGAAGCCTTAGATCATTTTGCGGGAGCATAGCGGAGACCCCGGCGGCTGCGAGGCTGCATAGGGCGCTGGCTAGAGACAGGGTGCCAGTGATTGCTTCTTTAAGAAGGCCGGATGGCGGATGTAAGGAGAACGAGGAGCAAAGGGTTCTTCTCCTGGAACCGCATTTCCCCGGCAGTACTCCGTATGTCGGATCCGTGGCGTGGGAATGCAGGACAGCACGTCCTGAGGATTGGCAGATGGCTGCACGCATAATTACAGAGGAAAGGATTAGGTGAGCTGTTGGCACTTTCCAGCCCTTCGAGGCATCGGGGGTGGATAAGATTTCACCAGCACTTCTGCAATGGGGGATAGAGCCATTTATGCCTTTCTAAGAATATTTAGGAGTAGCTTGGCTCTCGGATACATTCCCGAGTTTATTCCCAAAGTGGGCCGGAGGAACATAGTGCCCAAGTCATTCAGACCGATTAGCCTCACATCGTTCTTATTGAAGACGATGGAGAAAATATTTGAAAATTATATCCGGGCGGGGGTGCTGGCAAGGAGGCCGCTGAGCGATTGTCAGCTTGCGTATCGGGCGGGGAGGTCTACAGAGACAGCTCTGTTCCGCCTAGCTAGTACTCTGAAGAGCACAATAGAACATAGAGAGGTGGCGTTATGCGGGTTCTTGGATATAGAGGGGCTTTCAACAGCACTTCTCAAGAGGCGATGCGATACCACCTCTCTATGAATGCCCAATATGTTAGCTATGAGAGTTGCAGAGATTGCAGTGGGGCAGAGCACCCTAAGTGGTAAGTTTGAAGGGACTCTTTGTGATATAGTTTAAAGAGGATTACAGATGGCCCGGGCCTTGTGTGATTCTGTGGGCTTCAGGCTTAACCCTAACAAGACGACCCTGGTGTCCTGGGTTGTCTTGAGAAGCTCAATGAGTTGGGCAGGCGCAACCGGGTCATACCGTGTTGGGTGCCGGGACATGTGTGTGTGGAAGGAAATGAGGCCGCTGATGGAAGGAAGGAGCCAAACACACTTCTTCTTGGGACTGAGCCCTTTTGCGGAATCGGACAACATACTGTTCGTTGGTAATTAGGAAAGGAATCAGAAAGGAGGCAGTCGGAGCGCTGGAGAATTCTTCCGGTGCTGCGGCAAGCCAAGAAGCTCCTGGTAGATTATGACCAGCAGCGATTTAAAAAAATTATAGGGATGGGCAAGAATCAGGGGAGAGTCCTCAACGGCATTTTGACGGTCACTGCAGGCTTAAGGGAGACCTCAGTCGGCTGGACCTGGAAAATGAGAATACTTGCAAATTCTGTGGGGAGTATGAGGAGGCCTCGGTGCACCTCCTGGGGGAGTGTGATGGTCTTCCTCATAGGAGAGGGAGGTGCTGGGGGACTTTGTTCTAACGGCGGCGGAGTTACGGTCTTCTGGTCGTCACAAATTGTTTGACTTCATCCGGAGGGTGGATCTCGATCGCAATAGATCCTTATACGAGGCCGCGGTGCACTGTTGCCCCCGTTGTACAAATCTACAATATACAATGGGTTGCCAGGGAATGGCATGTTAATAGCATTCATGCTTTGCTCCTTCCTTCGAAAACAAAAAAAAAACTTCACAGCATGTTATAAGTCACATCAGTGAAGTACAACAGAAAAGTACTATATCCATGTCAGCACGAATATAAACCACCGATCTACCATTAATAAAAATAGATTTTACAAAGTTAAGATTAAAGGAAACTGTCATATTCGCAAAATTGGCTTCTAATTAATTGTTTACTAAAGCATAGTAAACAATTAACATAAAGATTCAAAATCGAAGTAATTTATTCGCAACAAGCTCTTTGATAAGTTTTGGAAACTTGCTTATAGAATTTGAGTTTCGAATGTAATCGGTAAGAATATTGAAATACTTAGTAGACATAGTACAATAAAACTTTTTAAAATGTGTTTTACTACACAACAGCATACTAATCAATTTAAGATTATTTTTTCTTAAGTTATATAAAACAGTTAAATTCGTAATTGTTATGTAAAGTTATTTATATCCTTGTATAACAACTTCAAAAGAGAATTATGCGCGATGCCTTAATGAAAGAACTTTTAAATCCTGAAACAACGGCCAGCAGCCGAAATTCCTATTCTTGAAGTGAATAAACATGATAGATCTAACGTGCTGAAGTATGTAACACCCCAACTACTATTCCATAGTTCAATTTTTAATGAACAAATATTTATGAAGCTTATCATAATGTGGTTTCCAATTCGTATTTTTGTCAATAATAATACCCAAGTATTTTTAATCCTAAACTGATTCAATTTTAAAGCCGCTCCAAGAACAGGAAACAGTTTCTGTAATAATATGACGGTATCCAAAATTAACAAAATTTACGCATCTACAATTTGTAGCGTGAAACGTAATTTCTGGGTCATATTTAATTAAGTATTTGTGATTAAAACTAATAATTTAGTTTTGTCATTTATAATAAGTTTATGAACCTAAAATCACCCTCTCTAGCTCTAGTTCACATCATACTCTATAGGTCTTTTGAGTGAAGACAAGTTACAATCACTATAAGATAAGAAACAATTATCAGAAAAACCAGTTATTTTACAAAGTTGTGAAAAAACAGACTTAAGATAAATGAAAAATACCAGAGATCCCAACACCGAACGTTGTGCTACTCCCATGTTAATAATTTTTAAATCACTTAAAATGCTATTTAATTTAATTTTTTGTTTTCTATTACTAAAATAAGAAATCAAAACATCTAACATAAAACCTCTAAAACGTATTAATTTAACTTTTCAATAACTATTTCGTGATTGATCATATCAAAGGCTTTAGTTATATCGATCAAAAGCGCTGAGATACACTTATTTTCATTTACACTTGAGTATAGTACATGGCTTTAAAATTGCGTCTTCAGTATTTCCACAAGATAAAAAACCGTGTTGATTTTCACTGAAAAAGTTTGTTCTATTTAAAAATTTTAACATTCTAATTTTCATTAACTTCTTAAATAATTTAACCAAACACTGCAGAAGTGATATTGGTCTATAATTACCTAGCAACAATTTTGAGCCCTTTTTATGTAAGGGAATCACCTCAGCATGTTGGAATAAAGAATTTGAAATAAAATTCTTTAAATTGAAGTATTAAAAATTTAACTTCAAACCTCAGATATCTCTGGAGCAATTTATTTGAGTATAAAATAAATTGCTTAAAAGAAATTACATAAATATATATCAGAACAACCATTATATGAGTTCAACAAACAGCTACAATTACGTTTAATTTTATTTATATTTTTCGCGGTGTCAACAAAATAGTCGTTAATTTTTTTTATAATTTCGTATTCATCAGAAATTATGGTATTGTTGACTTCCATTTCGTTGATTATTTTTTCTGATTTTTTTATTCAAAATATTTTTAACCAATTTCCATTCCTGTTTTGAGTTGGCACTGAACTTACTGAGTTCTTTCGAATAAGAATTGGTCTTAAGTTTTTTTTATCTCGAAAAGAATATTTTTACTAAGTTTTTTGAATAACTTTTTTAGAGACAAGTTTTCAGGATTTCGTTTACTCTTTAATTCAATCTGATTTTTATATATTATTTTATTTAAAAGTTCATCTGACACCCACTGTTTTAGTTTTTATTTTTTTATTGGGATGGATAAGAGTGGAAGAGCAATTATTAATATAATAATAAAATCTAGAATGCAAAATTATCATAAGTTATAAATGGATTGGAAGCGTTATATATTGCTTCCCAAGTTTTTGCCCAAAACGCCCCACAAAGTTTCAAAAAATTTGTATTATTCACATGTAACTGATCTTTTAAATTATTTCGCTGAGAATAGTTTTCGAATAAAAATTTTAAGCAAATCATATTCTGATCACTTATAACTAAATTGAAGTTTTGAATAACTGGTTCCATACTAAAATTTTTATCACAAATACTTACGAAAATATGACCAACATAAGTGCTTGAGTAATCTAAAACTCTAGTAGGTGCGTCAATAAGAGAATTCAAACCATAACACGACATCATAAGCACATAATTTTTTAATTTTGACTGTTTCATTATATCAATGTTGATGTCTCCAATTACAATTAAACCATTTGTTTTTTAATTTTTTTTGTAATTGATTAAACTATTTCGACCTGACCAATGGTGCAGTGGTTATTGCACTGGTCCTTTACCTGAAAGGTCTCGGGTTCAAAGCCCAATCAGGCCACTATAAAAAATTATATTCAATATTATATAGTTTTATACACATTACATATATAAAAAAAATTAATATTATCTAATTCTAATTTTTCAATAATATTCAACATTAAAAAAAAATAAACTTTAAATATCTAATATAAAGAAAAAACTACGTAGGTTCGTCACCTACCTAGTGAACTTAATGACGTCAGAAACTGGTTCATGGTTATATACAATAATCATACACCAGTCCCATGCTCGTCCTAGGAGCGAAGTAGGATAAACAAAAAAATCAAACTATTTTAAAAACATTAAGCAACCACAAATATTTACTAACATATGACCAATATAAAAATTGATAATTTTGCACTATTGAGAGTATAATTTATTTTATTATATCAGCAGTATTTATTCGAATTGACGTACAATGACCACAAAAATCATTTTTTTATATAGACTGCGACATCACCGGATGCGTACGCGTCATTAAGTTACAATGTAGGTTATAACCATCTATATTATATTTTACAAGATTTTTCCAGTTCATGAACAGGTATACATATAATCTAATAAATAACAAAAACAAAAAAATGAAAATAGCAAAAGAGAATACTGGGTACATACATTACTCAATTGATTATACATACTGTAAAACAAAAACAAAAAATGAAAAGCGAAAAGCGAAAGAGAGTAAAAAAAGAGTAGTAATATTTTTTTTGTTTTTTTGCTTTACTACCATAAACAAAAATAAAAAGCAAAAGGAAGCGAAATATTTTAAATGAGTTAAGTAAGAGTAAAATAATTTTTTGTTGTTGTATTTAACATGGAATGGAATTAAAAAAAATAAAACTAAAAATTGTGAGAGATATAAGAACACGAATAACGTTACGTTACGTACTTATCTAGATAACGTTGTTTAGAAGGAAATTTTTCGTTCTTAATTGTTAACTAATTCTTAATTTGAATTTTAATCATATCTATGTAATTAACAGTGACACATATTACATCTTAAAATTTATTAAATTAAAAATATTTCCATTACTTTTATTTATCATTAGTATTCAAACCAATATGATATTTATGCATATACAAGTATATACCTGCATATGTATGCCATAATATGTACAAATTTTTCTAAACTTATTTTAAAATTGATTGCCACAATCCTGTTTTTACAACAGATAATACTGCTTATAAGCAAACCACAGGGGCCCCTAGTGTATATTATAATTGTTTTTGTTCATCATTATAAATCCATATTTCAGTAAATAGAATGATGAAAGGAATGGTATCGAAAAATTCTAAACGAGACAAGAGTAAATCAAATTTTTTTCAAGCTACGAATAGAATATGTTTAATAAAAAATTAAATATTTACAAAATAGAGAGAGATATTTTTTTTATTTAATTTAAAATTTATAACGTTTAAAACTAAATTTTTTATAAATATATAATTTTCTCCTTTAGTTTTTATAAGAAAAATCTTTGCGTTTCTTTGCCATATAAACTAAAATTTTTTTATTTTTATCTTGTGGTGCCTTACATATATGATTTTCTATTTTTTTGTGTCAAAGAATCACTAATATAAATATTCTCACCATTAATATTCAAACATATGTTTCCTTTCCCTTCTTTTCTCCATGACCATTTCTCATTTTTTGAGAAACTGGAACGAAACTTGACCTTGAACTTCATTGTTTTTTCGTTGATATTCCTTTTTGCCAGTGTCTTTTCCTTATATAGCAGCTTTCAATATATTCCGGAATAAAATTTGTTAGCGTCAAATTAAGAACTTTTACCGCTTCACTAATTTTGTTATCACCTTCCATATTCGAAACATTTAGTATATCTATAGCATTAAAAAGCCTGTGTTGCTCTAACGAGTCCAACTTGTTTGGACAAAAAAATCAGCTTTTTTTAGGGCGCTATTTTCCTACTTTAATTTGAGTATTTTCTCAACATATGCCTCGTGAAACCTCTCAATGTTCTAAATCATGTATTACAAGCTGTCGATCTTGCTTTTCAAGCTTGAGCTCTTATTGACAGAAGAGGAGTTCGGCGAGTTGATGGTACCTAAAGATGATGACGAAATTTTATTGGCAGCGAATTTAGGCAACATTTTGTCCCTTAAGCGATGCACGCGGGTTTTTGCAAACATCCTGAAGAAGTGCATTAAACGAATTTTTGCTGCCTGTCAATTTTTGTTGCACTTATTGCACTGCATATTCTTCATTTCAAATTTTAAATTTAAGGAATAAAAATAAAAAAAAAAAAAACACAAAAGGAAAAAAAATATTAAGCTACGGTAAATTTATTTAATTTTTACAGACTTATTATCGATCTGTTAACCAAAGACAGTTGATTGTCGCCACCAAATCTATTGAAGTACGTTGAAAAAGTTTAGCAGATTTCCTACAGGCGCATCCGGGAGCTCATCTAACATTACGCAAAATCTTCTAATTATATTACGATTTATCAAATTACACATTTTTTTTTTTTTTTAATGTTCACTATTCTCTTAAAATATTTTTATATATAATAACTTTATTTTCCTTAAGTTGTTTTTATACCCGTACGAACGTATGTTCGAAGGGTATACTAAATTTGCCTTACCGTTTGTAACGCTAAGAAATAACGGTGTTAGATATAGACTCAAGTGTATGTTTTTGATCAGCGTGAAATTCTGAGTTGATTTAGCTTTGTCTGTCTGTCCGTCCGTCCGTCCGTCCGAACGATAACTCAAAAACTAATCGAGCTAAGTTCACCAAATTTTCACAAATGATTTATTGTAGTAAGTGCCAGAACCTTATTTAAATTGGACTTGATCGGGGTACCGGTTCGGGTAGCTGCCATACAACTTCAAAATTTATTTGTCTATATCTCAGAAACTATAAAAGTTATGGTATTGAAATTTCATGAAAAATAGTGCCATGACAAAGTCAACTCTATTTTTTTTCTCGTTTTACTTTAAATTTAGTGGGAAGTACGATCATTTAGTGCGGGTCTTACAACACTAAATTTTTGATAGATAATCTAGCGCGAAGAGCGATGAGGTCCGAACACACCAAATAATATTCAGATTTTTCGAATGAAAAATAGTGCCATTAAATAGATTTTAGTGCAAACTGAGATACGTATATGTATTATACAATATCCATAAAGTACATACACACAACATGATTCAGTAAAGAGTACATTGTACTCTTTAGTGAATCACCTTGTATATTTTGAACATATACCTAAATTCACTTAAAGTTTTTCAAAAAGAGACTGTTAACAAAAAACAGATACATACAACTTAGTGAAAAACATGAATTTTAATTTGTAACACTCGTATGCACATAGTTAGAAATAGTCAAAAAATTTTGTTCAAATTACTAAAAAGATTAAAAAGGTTAAACAGATGATAGCTTTTACCAAAAAATTTTTTGTAAAAGTTCTATAGATATTTGAATTACAAATTGAATACGGACAAATATGCACAACATGAATTATAATAACCCATAAATCTAGAATTTTGTGTCAGCACATGATTTTTGTTAATGCGAGTAAGACACGACTGAAATTTCTTTTCTGTTATTTTTGTTTTACTAAAGCTTTATGTAGTGAGAATTTGTTGAAGATGGATTAAAAAGTTAGCATCTTAAAATGTTGTTACTAAATATTGAATAGTATCAAAATTGTTTTTGTATATCAAATAAAATATACACTTTTTCAAATGACAACTAGTATCAATCAGAACTGAATGAGGTTGAATTTGCGGTTCTGACTGCGAGAGATCTTATGAGTTAAAACTATACTCTTATGAGTAAAAGTCTTTAATAATTGTGTTTTTTACTAATTGAGGTTAAAAGCAGAAAAAAAATTTATGCTGTCGATTCGACAGATCTTTTACAGATTGTTGGAATTGCAAACGTGAATCAAACTAAAGTTCTCTCATCTAGTTTTGATTGATTTAAACGTCAGTTCAACTTATACGAACATAACCAATATAAACAATTGAATATGAAATAAATATGTGCAAATGTTTATTTTCAATTTAAAACAAGACTGGAAGCTATAACGTTTTGCAAGGGTTTGTTTTAAAATTACTGAGAAAAAAAATTCTTGCGTCAGAATGTTCTTAACATAACATTTTTTAACATTTTCATAAAATTTTTCGAATTAAATTAAAAATGGAGGCTGCATATTATAAAACATCATGCCTAGGAAACCTTTTTGAACACCTTCAGAAATTTTCTTTCAGTCAAAAATTACGAATATATCAAAATCAACCACGAAAGTGGATCAAAATTCATTCAAGAACGAATATATCAAAATCAACCACGAAAGTGGATCAAAATTCATTCAAGAACGATGTGCGTTATATTTTTTAAATAAACACCCAAAAAATTACATATACGCATACATACATATTTACCTGACATAATTTGGGCCCAGCCACACATATTAAATACTGTTGTAGATTTCAAAAACAACATAAGTGCTAACAGAAATATTACTGAAAACGCCATTATTACTCCTAATCCAACAAAAATTGTAGCCACCTAAAATTATATTAGTAAACTTATCACAAGTTGTTTTTAAATAAATGTACCTCTGTCCTTTCTTTAGGTTGAAACAAAGAAAAATATACCTGAAATGTGAGGGAAGAAACTGATAATATATTCTCCCATCGTCTTTGACAAACATCCGCAACAAAATTTCTTTGACATACTTGCCATAATCCTAGCCGTCCAATATTTTCTGGGCTCGAATCTCCAATCCAATCTAAATATAATAGAAATAAATTTAACTTTTATAAAATGTAAATAAAGTGCGTATTTTGAATCATCAAAACATCAAAAAATTTCAAATCTGTGCCTAATATAAAAATCAATTGAATTTCGCATTAAGAACGAAAATCAGTTCTCACAGGTGATCACGCATGAATATCGTTCTGCACCGATTTTGCGATCGAAATACAATTTTACACGTACAAACGTATGCTCGTAAAGCATTATAAATTTCCCATTCCATTTGCAACTCTGAGGAATAATGGAAATACACAAAATAATAAACAAAAAGTAATAAGCAAACTGTAATCATTAAAAAAAAGCAAATTAAACTAAAAAAAATTTAGTGCATTATTTAATTTTTAACAAATTAACAATATTACAGCTTTTTTATTACCTTTTACTTTTTTCTGTACACATTCCTGTATGAAATGCCTCTCCTTATCGTACAAATCATAACAATAAATTATAAATTTAGAATAAACAAAATAATTAATTAATTTAATTTTAGATAATTTTAGAATAAACAAAATAATTAATTACTCAAATTGAATTTTGATTTTTTTTACTGCGACTATAAAACGTTGTTCCTATATGTTTTTTGTGAACTATAGCAGAGTTTAACTATGTAGCAAGAATCCGTGTCGTATTGTGCTACTCCTAAAATTATTCAAACGCATGGATATTTCAGAGTTAACACGATTGACTCGATCTATTATCGTTTAAAATTTCACTTGCACATTCGGTTCGTAAATCTTATTAGGAACTAATACGTTACGAAAATTTTAATAAAACTTCATACCTGGTGTAGCAAATGCTACAGCACTTATTATTGCATAACAAATTGTGAAAATAATCCAAAGAACAGCGACAGCTTTTGAATTACGTATATAGTTTGTTGCATACATTTGAGTTGTATCAACATATTCGATTCTTGTACCCATTGTGCATAGAGTATATTACACTTGCAAAATTTTAATATTGAAACCTGCAATGAAAACAAATAAGTAATTTAAAGTGTGAATATGTATAAAAAAGGACGTCTTTCTTGACTAACAAATAGGAATTAGAGTGATTTTCGGCAATTTAAAAAATTACAGTTTTTATATAAAAAAACTCATTTCTAGGAATTTTTTAGTTTAAATATTCATATATGTTAAATATTATGTAGATACCATTATAATATACATATGTATGCACTCTAATGTTTTATATGAAACAAAGATCAGAGCAAAATAATGAAAAGAATTTTCATATATAAGTAATTGCTTTTTTCCAAGAATCAAAAGTTCTTGTTGATTTTTGTTGTCTAATGTTGTAATAAAAAAATTCCAACTAAATCTTTTGCAAATTAACAAAAAATATATGTATCTGTATAAGTTTAGGTAGAAAATTATATGGTTGTAACGTAATGTAAGTAGTAAAGCGAGGGATGAGTGTACTCTTTTATATACATTGGCACACAGGAAGGAAACACAGAAAACGTTTCGTTTATTTTTGTAACGTTTTTTTAAGAAGTGGCAGCATGGCCGAACTATACGTTTTTTTTGCTTCTTTTCATCAATACACTACGGAATAAATGAAACTTTTTTTAGCGGTTTGCCACGTCTAAAATTTGACAATAACAAAATAGTCGACCTCAAAAGTCAAAAGTTAAAGTTCTCATATAACAAAAAGAAAAGGAAAAAATGAAATTTAAAGTTAGTTTTGATTAAAAATAATTAAATTAACGTGATTTTAAACAAAAATATATTTTGTATAGAATATAGTTGCTTACAAAAATATGCTATTTTGGGTCGAAAGTTCTTGCGATAAAGAGGGAATAAATAAAAATATATTAAAACGACGTATCTTGAGAGACCACAGTAACATTGAGGAATTAACAAGAGAGAGTAATACAATCAAGTTATTTTTAGTAAATACAGTAAAGCAAAAGCTTTATAGAGTATGTAGTAAAAATATTTATTTAAATTGTAAACCACTGCCCTGGAAGTATAACGCCACCGCGTAGAAAGAGCAACTCTCTTTTTCTTTTTATGGTTTTTAAGAAAATGTATAGAGCTTGTGCGAAAGAAAACTATTATCGTCCTTTTATGTTTTAAATCATCTACATCTAAAAATACAGATAGCTACGGTACGCTAATCATCTTGACTAGTGAATTTCAGCCGATTAACGAAATAGAAACAGAGCTTCGGATATCAGATAGAAGCACGGTAACGATCACTAATGCACGCAAAAGGACTAGAATTGGAATTTTAGAACGCTAAAAGAAGCCTCGAGACTGCCACGAGTGGAAAAAGAAGCTTCAAAATACGAGGTCGAGATTCTTGGTATAAGTTAAATGAGATAGCCCGGAATAGATGAGCTTACAACATCAAAGGCAATATCGTAGTATACAGTGGCAACAAAAACAGCGAAGGTGGAGTTGGAATACAAATTTCTAAGAGACTCAAGAAAAGTCTAGTAAGTCGGCGCGCAATATCTGAATAATAATCGCAAGAATACACAGGAGAATGAGAAAAATGACTCTAGTGCAATGTTACGCAAAGATGAATTTTACACACAGCTAACGGCAGAACTCAGCGACGTCCTCAGATCAGATATTGTAGTAATGATGGGTCACATGAACGCTAAAGTGGGAGCCATTAACCGCAAATCGGAAGTAAACACAACATAGTGATAGGCGGAACCATCTTCCCGCACAAGTGATTACATAAATACACATGAACCTCGCCGAACCAACGCACCCGAAATCTGATCGACCACATATGCATTAGTCACAAATGGAGACGATCTCTCCTAGATGTAAGAACATAGAGGTGCGCTGACGTGGTTTCCGACCGTATGCTTCGCACAGGAGATATCCGCCTAAAACCTACGACCATTAGAAGTAATAATACTCAAAGAAAAAGGAAAATAGACACTCAAAAGCTCAAAAATGAGAATACAAAGGCAGAATTTTTATCAAAAATTGACGAGAAAATGAGAAACCAGAGAACTTCGAGTGAAGAAGGTATGCAAATAATATTCAGACAAGTAGGAGAAGAGGTCTTAGGCGTTACCAGAAGAGAAATAAAAGTATGGATCTCAGACATGACATGGAGAGAGAAGAAAATTAAGAATCATTGGTGTGGAGCTAATGATTCAATATAAAGAGAAAGCCGAAGAAGTAAAGAAAGCAGTAAGAAAAGATAAGAGAACAAGATCGCCACAAAAATCAGTGGAAGTAAAAAATATGCGCGTACTCTACAACAACATACGAACGCTGTCAAATAAGTCCAAGAATCATAACCAACTAATCAAGAACCGAGAGAACCAGTCATTGTGGTCTACACAAAAACAGCTACTGAGATAAAAGGAGCACTTCGAAGAAATAAACAATAAACTCGAACAGCAAGTACAAGAATATCAAGAAATAAATAATACTAGACGTAACATCGAAATAGTCCTGAACCCGCCAAGTAAGAGAGATGTAAGATAACAGAAAAAATAACATGCAGTTGGAGAAAGGCATCATAGTAAAATTACCAAAAAAGGGGGACCTAACGGAATGCAAGAACTGGAGACGTATAACAATACTAAATGCGGCTGCCATGGTACTCGCGCTTATAGTCTAACTTAGGTGGACTTCGAAAGGGTGTTCAATACAATCAACAGAGAAGCAATTTGGCAATCATTAGTATTTAAACGTACATATAAGGCACAAAAATCAGAATATTTAACTCATGCTTAAAATCCGTCATCCGCCTTTCTCTCCTATATGGAAGTGAGACCGGTCTAATAAAAAACAAACTGCACAAACAAAATACAGGTCTTCATAAGTAAGTACCGTAGATCAAACCGCAGAATATTCTGGCCGAGAAAAATCAAGAACCTCAGATCTTCAAATCAGGAGCCAAAACTTTAAAATCTGCCCAAATAGGTAGTTTGATAAAAAAAAGTAAATGTCTAAGTTTCTAAAACATTGCTAAAATAACATGCTGCAAATTTTTTACCAAATTTGAAAAAAGTAATAGCGTAGAAATAATAATTTGTTGCTATGGGTTATATTTTTGTGTGTATTTATCATTTAGTCAATAAATCTGCAAAAATAAAAAATACTGAATTTACTATTCTATTCCAGATTACGATTTTTTGACTACATGTAATAACTCATACGCTTGTGGCGGTGTAGGTATTTTTTATTAAAAATTGAGAATGTAGTTTAGAATGTAGAATGTAAATGTTTAGAATGTAGATGTTTTACACTTAAATGCTAAGTATGCCTTGTTATGCATTTTCAGTTAGCATGCAACTAATTTGAAAAGAGGCGTCTTTCTTGACGAACTAGGTAGTTTGCTAAGAGACATAAATTTGAATCTTCTTGATAACACAAATTTCGATATAGATAAATGTAAGTTTATCTTAGCTTCTTATGGATTATATACTGTTGTGGAGCGTATCGCGCGGCGCGATTCAGGCACATGCCTTGATCATATTGCTGTTGCATTTTTGAGCAATAATTTGAAAATTGTGAAAGTGTGGTGTTCTTGATTTTCGTATTTCTAATCATTGTATGGCTTCTTTGATGTTGTGTAACGTTAACGTATCTGAAATTACTTTGCACTCTTTAAAAGAGATCTAATAATTTGCTTAGCTATGAATGTTTAAAACTGTTTACAAATGGGTTGATTCATCTACTGCTTTTTGTACATGTATTTATTAATACGCTTAAATTGCGTATGTCTCCGACGGTTTAGAATAATAAAAATATAAATAAACTCAAACCTTGTATTGGCGATGTTTTAGTATGGATAATTAGGAAAAAGAATAAATTAAGTAGAAAACATCCAAAATATCCAAATAATAGCAGACTTTTCAATTATTATCGCAGTTTATGCAATGAACTTAGATGTGAAATTCCTCTTTGTCGTGAGGGATATTGTTGTAATGAATTACTAATTGGTGATATTAAAAGTGAATGGATTACTGTTAATAATATTTCAAATAGGTGTAGGAGTATTAGTGAATTTTTTTAGATTAACATTATCAATAGTATTGAGCCTTAATCTAGTTCAACAAGCACCCAACAAGATTTATTGGTTTCTCAAACTGAAATGTTAAATAAAATATGCGATTCAATGCTTCATATAAATAAATATACCAAAGGAATGTTTGATACAATGGAAAAAAAACTAAAAATATCCGAAAGCATGCAATCAAAAATAGGCTTCCATAAAATTAAAAATGGAAATTATGGAACTCAAAAAAACAAGCTATTTACCTACAAATTTCTAAAATGTGATTGTTAACAATAGTGTGTGATAAACCTTTAAAGTGATACTAATTAATGTAACAAATGCAAATACAAAAAAAAATACGTGATACCAATTAAGTTAACAAATGCAAGTACAAAAAAAATACTGTTATGTTAATTATTTAATAGTATACAGGTTTCCCTCGCTTAACGTAACTTCTTTTTAAGTAATTTCGCTTAACGTATAGATTTGTTTGCGGCATTATTTCAGTTACCATAAATTTTTCCCTCGCTTATCGTAATTGTTTTTTAAATTTTTTTAAGACTTTTAACACCGTTGGCAACACTTTACAAGTGGTACCTACAATAATGAAAATGAAGAAAATGCTTCACCGGAAAAACCAAAATTCCCAATTGAAAAATTAGAAAAAGCTTTCGAACTTCTGAATTCTCTTGTCATTGAAATTGAATAACACAATAGAAAAATAAATTTAATTACCTATGTATGTGTATGGAACCAAAACATGTTATGATATAATATAATTTCAATAAGTTCCTATTTTTGATTTTTATTTTTATTCAAATACTTATGTAATGTTCCTATTTTTGATTTTTGTTTTTAAGTATGTGTTGAAATCTTGTTTTATATTAACGATAACGTTTCATGAAATAAGAGTTAATTTTTTTGTTTAAATAAAGTTGGGTCAAACTAATGGTTTGCATTGTAGCACTTTTCCCTTCATGAAGTGAAAATTCTGCTTTTAAATACAGGCTATGTATACCTATCACACTATTAAAATTATTTTCATTCATATACAAAACTATTTCTAGGATTCCATATATTTAAGATGAACGATTTATGCAGTATTTCAAATAAAGCAAAAATTAATATAAAGTGGGGTTAACATAATGCTCGATTTTAAGGGTTAATTGTATGAGTTAAGAAAAATAATTATAACTTCTAGAGGGGGGGAGATAGGTAAAAATTTTGTTCTACGAAAATAAGTTTCTAGTAAAGATCTATGTACATATAAAATTTCAGCTTTTTATTTTCAAGGGTGTAGAAGTTTTGTAAACAGACACACGGACAAACAAACGGACGGACGGACGGACGAACGGACAGAGTGAAACTAATAAGCACTTTTTTTAGAAAAGTGCTAAAAACCTGTTTACGATGTACACATAAATTATCTGTTTTTTCATGGTCTCGCTTAATGTAATTTCAGTTAACGTAGGAAATTTTGGGTCCCAAAAATTACATTAAGTGAGGGATACCCTTACTATGTATTTATGTTACTGCTAATCAAAACTTTATTTATAAATTAAAAATGAAATTCACAAGATTTGTTCTTATTAAAGAAGCATCTTCATCCTCCTCTAAATCTCCATCATTTTCATCTTCTATTTCCACAGGTTCATCTTGCACGTTATATTTGATTTTTAAATTGTACAAAATACAGCACAAGTTCACAATTTATGTGGCGTTCTCTGGTGTATAATGAAGCTTCCATGCGTTCAGCAAGCAGCAGAATGTATTTTGTTGAGCTCCGTTTGTTGTCTTTATGAATGAGACTTATTAAATTGACCTTGTTGACTGCAGCCGTCTCTATTTACATATGTTCTCAACGGCGTGATCAAGAATGGTTTAATTGGGTACTCTGCGTCACCTAAAAAACAATTTTTGTTTATGAAATTAGCATAAAAATAAAAATTAATCAAATTTCTAATACCTAAAATCCAGGTATTTCGTATACCGTTAATATTTTCTCTTAAAGTATTGAATTCAACCTGTTGTAACTCCAAATAAAGTAATCATGAGACGATCCCGGATTATTAGCATTTATATATCTGATGCGCATTTTAAGATCACAAATTTTTAAGTAATATTATATTGAAATACTTTGAAATATTTAACAAGCAATGTTGTTTATACCAACATATAATATGATAACCCTTCCGGTTATATGTTCCGGCTGATGGTTTTTTGACGAAGTCATTATTCTAACGTGTCTTCCATCTACACAGCCGGTTTTCATTTATTTCATTATCTTCTGGAAACTTTATCAAACTTCTGCAAATTTCAGCTTCTAAAGTTGTTAGAAGTTCTCTTAAGATTTTGGAGAACGTAGGCTGCGCTAAACCTGTATATAAATCGTTAGCAACACTTTTTGATAACTGCCCTCACATAAGAAGCGTAAAAACGAGTACCTTTTAGTGGTACTCTTTTTTCCCTCGAATATATTTAGTAAATATACAAAGGCCTCCTTTAAAAGTCTGCAATACCTTACAAATCTGTGAATAAAATAAAATGTTTGTGACTTACTTATTTGAAAAAATCATTGGCTTACACTGCATTTGGCAAATCAAATGTGTACCCCATTTCCCTAATCTTATATTTTTTAATCCCTAATTGTTGTTTTTTTCTGATATCTCCATAAACAATAATGCATTTTTTATAATTTAAAAATATAAATGTATGCACTGATTTTTTTTTTTGTTTGAAGTTTATTCGCCAATATTTCTTTTAAAAATGTATCAATTCCACTTGAAACGTTTCATTTTCGTTTAATTCTATCACTCACGTCACTCGACAACCAAAATACTACATTTCGAATGAAGTAACAGCGACAACTACAAAATCTACATAAGTGACGGGACAACTAGAATAAGGCTCATTGTAAATGATCCTCGTAGTATTGCTAATTCATTTAATGACTTTTTTCTCCTCTGTAACTGTTAACTTGTCTCCTAGTTGTTCTTATAATGATACTTGATTTGAATAATTGGAAACTGAAGCTTTACTCTTAATAGTTTTGCTTTTTACCCAATTTCGAATAAATAACTACTGAAAATAATTAGGTTAACATCCCGAATTTAAATGTTAAATTTTAAGGAAATTTGTTCATCATTTCTCTTCATATTCGCAAAAATATAAAATCGGCTCGGAAAAATGTTTGATATATCCCAAAAGTTGATCAATCTATGGCATTGTAAATATAAATTCACTTATAAAATTTCATCAAAATCAGTTCAGCCGAACTTAAGATACACTCGTACGACAGACTTACACGTTCACGTTGCTAAAAATAGTTTATTTATTCTTCCCTACCATGGAGAACTTCCCTTATGGTATGCAATGCGAACAGGGAATCGAGTTTACATTTTTTATCATATCTATGGAATTAATTGATGGAATTTCTTGAAATTTACTATTTGAGTTCTGGTAGTTACCGAAGTCAGGGAAAATTGGAAAGAAATATTTAAAAGGCATTTTTATAATACTCTGTAATACCTTCACTTAACTAGACAATACACATTGCGGTCGGTTATGTGATGATCACATTAGATTATTTTTTATTATTTTTTGTTTTCTTTAATTTTTATTTTCCTATAAACTGTATATTTTCCGAAATTAAAAATTTTCTTATTTTTGTTTACCATAAATTAAATAATCAATTTTCATTATGAATTTATATATAATGAATTACTCTTATAAATTTTTTTCAATTTTTCTTTGTATATTTTTTGAGTTAATTTATGAATTTGTTATATAGTATAAACAAATTTTTTGAGAAATAAAGACTCTAAAAATTTAAAATCCAATCTAAATCTAATGTTTTGATTTGTTTTAAATAATAACGTAAAAGCCATCGTGAGCAAAAGTTAATGATTTATTTAGAAAAAAATTTATTTTGCCGAAAAAGTTTGATTCGAAAAAATAGTGTAAAATAAACAAAAATAAGGAATTAGTTTGGGTATAAAAAGAAATTATTAATTCCAAGTAACAATTTCCAAGAATAATACCCTAAAAAATCGACCAAAAATCTCATTTGTTTTGGTTTTTTTTTGTTTTTATGCAACTCTCGAAAGGTTCTTACAATAAAGACTTAGCACTTGTAGTGTTAAAAATTCTGCTACTCTCATAGCAGAACTACTTTCCGCACGCCTTAAAAAACTTTAATTCTCATTAATTTTTTTTTATGAGATGTCAACTCTTATAGAATTTTGTTCTTAAAAGAATTCCTTTATAAGCAAATGTCAGAATATGACAAATAAAATACGCAAAAAGTGACGTAAAAAATATATTTATAAATTATACACTGCCTTAAGAAATCAGTTCGATTTTATAAAATGGAAAAATTTAATTGGAGAAAAGTAGCTTTCGCTACTTTTCTAATTGGAGATCATGTAGCTTTCGAAAAAAAGTCCAGAAAAATTATCTACAGGTAAAATCATCATCAAATTTTAAAAAAACCAGATGTGAATATTATAAAAACTTCTAATTTTTATCAATCAGACATAATCATGCCTGGCGATTCTACAAATATACAACAAAATAATAACCTTTTAGATTTGAGAATTATCAGTGCCAATTCCATTTGTGTTACAAACGGAAACGAATAATGATATACCTGTAAACATAATTCGTTTAGGAATCCATTATTCTCATAAGAGGAATTTATTTAAGTATTGTCATTTTTCCTTATATAAATTTTAACCCTGTTGGGACTGAGAATTCTTTTTTTCGAAAGAAGTCCGGAATCTCGATAGCAATAATATTAACAACGATGAAATTAATGAAAAAGATCATAGCGACAATACAAATACGTATGTACTATCTCGCTTCAGAGATCGGGCTGCGTATGAGAATGTTAAATTGCACTTCTCATATCTTCACGACGCGGTGGAGAATGTCAATCACGATGGTAAAACTAGATTAGGTGTTAAGGTTTTTATTGAAAGTGAAAATACAGAGGGCCTTCCCTCTAACTATACTATTTTATATAGCTTATTCAAAAACTTTCATGACACTTTAAATATATCTGCCGCCAGTGTCGATAAAGATTTACAAACATTTAGGACCCATATGAAAAGTAAATGGATTGATTATTTGCAGAGGATGAGGGAAGCAAGCAATAAGTTTTTTCTTCCGACGACCTCAGCCCAAAGTAGCTTTGATAACAACAATAACTTGGTCCAATTAACTAGTTTTAGAAATAGTATGTCAAGGACTGTGAAACAACTTTCTTTATATCAAAATGTCCGTGAACTAAGGACTAAAACTAACACCGTTCTGTTTAACTCTTCTCTTCTTGACTGTGATATTTATGTTCTAACGGAAACTTGGTTTTCCCCATCCATCAATAATCTTGAATTATTCGACCCTTCATTTTCTGATTTTAGAAAGGACCGACATGCACTTTTCTTGCAGGGAAGCCCAAAGGGAAGTGTGGTATTAATTGCCGTTAAAAGCTCGTTATCCTTGAAATCATCGCAGTTAAAATTGAGCTGAAATCCAAAACGCTTTTCGTAGTCAATTGCTATATACAGCCTAACTCAAGTAATGAGTTATATGCAAATATTTCTTCGGCAATTGATTATTTATGCAATTCTTTTAATCCTGAGAATGAGGATTTTGTTTTTGGAGATTTTAATCCCCAAAATTAGGTGGATCACTCATGACGAGGAACCATTTTTGATTTCAATTGACTGTTCTAGTGAGTTAGTGTTGTCCTTTATAGATACCTTTCATCTAAATAATTTGCAACAAATATCGTCAATAACAAACCATCAATTGAGGCAACTGGATCTAGTCTTTACTACCAATTGGTACAATTGTTTACCTATAACTGTCCCGGATCCGTTGGTTAACGTTGATATCTATCATCCTCCGATATCTTTCTCATATTGCATTGACGACAAACCATCTATTGACCAGCCCCTTTTCTATCGTTTTGATTTTAAAAGGGCGAATTTCGCATTGGTTTCGAATTTTTCGCATCGGGCGAATTTTTTGATTTCTTTCTACTCACGACTTCTCCTCAGTATTCAACTTTACTGATATTGAGTCTATGACTGGTAAGTTTTATGAAATCATTTTGCTGCATTTAAATTGTTTATTGAAAACAATTTAGTGTGTTGAAAACTAAAGATACCGGCTCTGGCCCTCCATGGTTTTCACAAGAGTCGAGGGTACTTCGCAACAAAAAGAATAAGCTGTGGCGCAAATATCTCTCCACTAAAGACGACAGGGACTATGATAATTTCCGATTGTCGTATGATCAATTTAAATTAGCAGTAGAAGATCGTTACTACTACTATATTTATAAAACTTCGGATAACTTAATACGTAATCCCAAAGTCTTTTGGAAGTTCATAAACCACAAGAGGAAAAATGATAGTTATCTAACCTTCTTGAAATTCGGCGGAAATACAAGTAATAATTCCTAAATTATTTCCGAATTTTTTCGTAACTTTCTCGCCGAATCTTTTTCATCTTTTCAATTAAATGTCCACAACTTTGGGCACATTGATAACTATCCTAAAACTACCTTTACAAATTTAGTCAGGAACTCTTTTGCGGTTGAAAAATGTCTTTCCAATTTGGGTTCTAGTCCTTCTCCTTGAGCAGATGGAGTTCCTGAGATTATTTTAAGCGGGTGCTGCTCTTCTCTGGCGCCCATCTTAACCATAATTTTTAATATGTCTTATTCTTCGGGCATTTTCTCGTCCGTGTGGAAGGAAGCTTTCATTAGGCCAATCCATAAGAAAAACAATAAAAATGACGTGTCAAACTATCGTCCTATAGCCAAACTGTTGGCAATTCCTAAGGTTTTTGAGTTGATGGTATATGACAATATTTATTTCCATTGTATGCCATTCATTAGTACGCGTCAGCATGGCTTCTTGAAAAAGAAATCCACGGTGACTAATCTAGTGGCGGCCACGACAGTTATCTTAAATAATATGGAAAATGGATATCAGACGGACGTAATTTACACAGACTTTAGCAAAGCCTTTGACATACTACCACATGAAATTATTATTTTAAAATTGAAACTCTTAGGATTCCCTGACCACTTCTTAGCCTGGATAAAGTCATAACTCTCTGGCAGAACTTACAGAGTCCTCTTTCGTTCAGCAATTTTCTTGCCTCTTTCGTCTAATTCCGGTGTACCCCAGGGCAGTCACTTAGGTCCACTGCTGTTCATAATTTCAATTAATGATGTTGTTTCCATGCTATCGCACAGTGAGGTATTAATATATGCTGATGACATGAAAATTTAAAAAAAAATAAGCTGTACAAATGATGTGTTGTGTCTTCAGAATGATCTTAACCGCTTCTGCGGCTGGTGCTCAAGTAACAACCTAAAAATCAATGTAAGTAAATATGCACAAATGTGCTACTCTTGGCAAAAACGGCCATTTTTTACAAACTATATTTTGAATGGCCAAGCTCTTAGTCAAGTTGATTCAATAATGGACCTGGGTGTTTGCTTCGATAGCAAGTTATCATTCATAAACCGATGCAATCATATCATATGCAGATCAAGCGCGATGTTAGATTTCATTAAACGCTGGTCAAAGGAGTTTAATGATCCATATGTCTTAAAATCGCTCTACACATGCCTGGCCCGTCCTCATCTTGAATATGCTTCACAAGGATGGTCACCCTATCACGACATACTTATTAATAGGATTGAGTCTATTCAAAAAAATTTTCTGAGGTTCGCACTGCGCCTTTTTCCTTGGGAAGACCTCATCATTCTTCCTACCCACACTGGGTAAACGACGTGACGTCACGGATTTGTTATTGATTTTTCAGCTTATGAAAACTGACTTAATCTCCCCCGACTTCTTAAATAAAATTGTGATTAATTCCAACCTTAGGTCTCGTTCCCCTGGTCTTTTCATGGTTCCTTTTCATAGGACCAATTATGGGAAACATGAACCTGTCAGCAAAATGCTGCGTTTATGCAACAAACACAAACACAGACTTGACTTTTCACTAAAGAAAATCACGATGAAAAAGCTTCTATTTACTTATTGTTAAGTATAACCCTTTTCTTTATTTTTTCAAATTCTTGTTTTAGCTTTTCATTGTTTATATTCATATTTGATGGAATATTATTACTAATAAGTTTTATTTTGTATAATTTTTAAATTTAACTTTTAAAAAACTTGTTCTGTCTAAAAAATATGTATCTGTCTATGCATTTTTTAATTATAAGTTATGTAAAATGTTTGAGCTTAACATAAATAAATAAATAAATAATAAAGTTTTAGTTGGAATTTATCTAGTGTGCATAAATTTCAACTTTATTTATTTTTTGCTTAACAATTCTTAAATTTTAAAACTTATGTAAAAAAAGAAATAAGATATTATAGGGTTAAAAAATATGTATAAAAATTTTTTAAATTTTAATTATTTTTAGTTGGCGTTGCTTTTTTTCGAAACACAATATTAACTTTTATCAATAAAATTTTAATGCCAGCAACTTTTTGATTTATAATCATGGCAAAAAAATTATTTAAATTTGCCATATTTATAATTTTATATTAAATTTTTGAATACAAATATTTATTGATTACATAACATATACGTAAACATATGTATATTTTAAGATACATAAAAGCGGAAAGATATATTTTTTATAAAGTTCGAAGTAAGACCGATATATTTATTCTACAATGTATTGCTTTCTTTTTCTAATAACACCATTATAAGTGGCTTGTGACTGTGAAAGTTTAACTCACTCTTATACTAGTTCTGTTATGAGAATGGGAGCTTAACTCTCATTACAAGAATTAATAATTCTAGTAATTGCGCTCTTTTGTTTTTATAACGATCTCACTAGGATCTTTTAGTGTTCTACAAGACTGAAATTGTAAGAATAATATTCTTTGGAACTCTCAAGAAAGCTCTACCAGAGTCTTTCAAGATAAAAATTATTAATTGGGATCGAAAAGGATAAATCGTTAGTCGAACGTGATTAAAGCCAACACCTAGAAAAAGTTTGTAAGTTTATTTTTAAATACTTCAAACTATACGATTTTTTTATAAAAAGGTTAGCGTTCGCAAAATTTAAAATGCAACATATGTATGTATGTATATTTTATCTGCTACACATAAATTTCAAAAAATATTATAACCACAAAATGAGTTGAAAAATATGGCATTTTTTACGACTTTTAGACATTAACAAATAGTTCATCTCGTTGGAAGAAAACTTTTTTCCATCTCAACCCCCTCTCAAGTTATTGCCTCTTGAAATTTGTAAAATTCGAATTTTTGACACCTTATATTTCCGAAACCGCAAGGTTTTTCAAATTTCTATAAACACAAAAGGCTAACGGTAAATTCCATGACATTAAAAAATATAATTATTTTTCTTAACTCACATAATTAAACCTTAAAATCGAGCATTATGTTAACCCCTTTTTATATTAATTTTCACTTTATTTAA
This sequence comes from Condylostylus longicornis, assembly GCF_029603195.1. NCBI lineage: Eukaryota > Metazoa > Arthropoda > Insecta > Diptera > Dolichopodidae > Condylostylus > Condylostylus longicornis. Next base: position 113,317 of record NW_026578381.1, read on the forward strand.
AAGACTGCATAAATCGTTCATCCTAAATACATGCAATGCTAGAAAGAGTTTTGTATATGAATGAAAATAATTTTTAGAATGTGTGATAGGTATATATAGACTGTATTTAAAAGCAGAATTTTCACTTGCTGAAGGGAAAAGTGCTACAATACAAACCATTGGTTTGTCCCAACTTTATTTAATTTGCTTATTAATCTGAATCTAGACTAGTATATTAATGTTATTAGTAAACCAATATTAAATTAGTAAACCAATACTAGAGTCTATTTTGCTCTTCTTTCTAATAAGTTTTTTTTCAACCCATTTTCATAAAGAAAGTTTATAATTTTTTTACCATTACTTTACTAAAATAAATCAAAATAAAATCCAACTTCTAGAAAAGGTAAAAATAAAAACTATAAATTATGAAATAAAAAATACGAAATCTGAAACTTAAATAAAACCATGACTCCAATAATGCGCTTACGACGTAAACTTTACAAAATATCACATTCCAAAAAATTTAGTAAAAGGTCTTGACATTGTACTTTTCCAAAATGCATCTTATAAGTAATAGATACTTAAAATAAAAGTAAATTAGATATCGAAAAAATCGAGCACGCTTTTGTTGTTATACAAGTCATATAAATGTTGCCAGAAATAACCAATTAAATAAAATATATTTTCAGCAATAAAGTGCTTATTAAGTTTTTTTCCCAAAATGCAGCATAAAAATGCTATGTAAAATTGTTGTGAAAATTAACATTTGCACAGATCTTTATATTAAAATTTTCAAACAAACGTCAAAGTATATCCGTGACTTCAATAATGCGCTTACGACGTAAATTTTACAAAGTATCAAATTCCAAAAAGTTTAGTAAAAGCTCTCGACATTGTACACTTTTCCTAAATGCGTTTTATACGTAGTGGAGACGTAAAACAAAAGTAAATCGGGTATCGAAAAAACCGAGCACCCTTTTCTTATAACATACCATGTCATATAAATGTTGCCATAAATAACCAATTAAATAAATTAGTATTTATTTTCACAAATAAAGTGCTAGTTATTAAGTTTTTTTTATTAAATGCAGCATAAAAATGTAATGTTTTTAATGACTTGGTAATGTTGGTTAAAAATTAACAGTTGCACAGAACTTTAAATTGAACTTTTCAAACAAACGTCAAAGTATGTAATAATATTGTAAAAATTATATTCCAAAATGTACGAAATGCACTTTAGTAGTTTTTTTGACAATGTAAAGGTATTGAAAGCACTGAGACGGAACTACAACCGTATTAACACCGTACTTAAATCTTTTTTACAGCATTATTGAAGTCACGGTGTATTAATATTGTAAAAATTGTATTCCAAAATGTATCAAAAGCTTTAGCTATTAATACGATTGTAATACCGTACTTAAACTTTTTATAAAGCATTATTGAAGGCAGAAATAAACATTTTACTTACACAAAATAATAAACTATTTAACTCATCACAAAAATAAAAAATTTCAAAAAAAAAACTCATCACAAAAATACAAAAAATTGAAAAATTACTTTTGCTGGCGATAAATTCTAGGATAATCGTAAAATGAGTTCTACAAATGCTCTATATATCCATACAAAAACAATTCTTTAGCAAATCAATACAAAAGTATTCCGATTGAAATTTTTTTTTCTATGTTTTTTTGTACTTGTGCCATTTTTTAGACGAGTACACCATGAAAAATTTTTTTTTGTCATAGTACGCCTAATGTACTATTTTTTTAATCAGTTTTTATTAAAGTGTGCCATTTTGTAATGGAGATTGGAAATTCTTGGTTTTCCTCAAAAGAAATGATAAAAAGTTAAGTAACAAATAATAAAATAACAAACACGATAAAGATTATTTTATGATATTTGTGATATCTAGTAAGGCCAGACAAAAAAAAATAAAATAAATACGCTCCTGTTACGAATATAACAATGCCCGGAGCAAAGAGAAAGACAACTAGAAAATATTTGGCTTTATTGTTTTTTTCAAAATGCTCCTTCGTTTAGTATTCAATTATTGTTTTGTGAGTTTGAAAATTTTTACCTAAATTATTTTTGACGTAAAAATTAAAGTTTCCTATAATCAATGACTCTGTATTTTTTAGGTTTTCTAGATGTGTTTGTATGCCAATTTTACATGAATAAAGCTATTATCCAATTCTATCCAACACACTCTTAACCCGTACGAATCCAATTTTTTTATTTCGTTTCATATACTATGTAGCAAACTAAAATATGGCGTAAGCCTTTATTTAAAGAATACTTTAGTATTTGCATCAGAGTTTCGATAATCTAGCATATGCGCGATTAAATTCATTTGTTTTAATATTAAAAGATTATTCCTATATTATATTTTATGAAATTTAACTACTTCAGTGGCTTACCCGATTTTTTACCCGGATGATTGATGTGTCTGGTCTTTAAAAACGATACCGACCTCCTGCGACAATTTTTTGATTATCGAAGCAGGGCCATGCGCTCGATCACTTACCCCACAAATTTTGTTTCTAGGATTTTTATTAATTCTTTTCTAATTCAATTTTGTTATATGTATTGAAAATTTGAATCCCATTATGAAAACTCAGGTTCTTCATTTAATAAGTCTGCATATGTATGTAATTTTTCAGCTCCCTAGCTTCACTTTGTAAGTTTGTTCAGCATTTTTGGCACTTCGGATTTGCTCATCAGTAACACATTGAGACACAACGTGTTGAAATATGAATGTACATATGTGCATTAGTTATTCATTTAATGGTGGAAGGAAAATTAAATCTTAGATAAGGTAAGCCTTTAACTCGCAAAATTTAAATCTATTTACTTGCAGTGCTCATTATAGTCAACCAATTAGTAATGATTTGAAATGAACATCAACTTAAACAAAACACGAATATAGTGGTGCTCCACAAGAATAAATTCATATTGAAGAAAAGCTAAACACACAAATGTCATAGAAAAAGGTAAATATAGACCTTATCAGGGACTCACTTTATGATAGCCAAATTCCCTGAAGAAGTCATCAGTAAGTTTCTGTTTTCGAGCCGCGACGCTCTCAAAAAATTTATAAGTTTATAGTATTAACACATATGTATTTGCATACAGAGATAAGAGAGCAAATGCAAATTTTTGCATACTTTGAGCAAATTATCAAAAAAATGTATATATTGCATATTTCAGCAAAATTTAAAAAAAATTAATATTTTCAATAAATTTTACAACAATTTAAAGAATTTTTTTAATTTTCGTATAGTTTTTATAAAAAATCGTGTTTGTTTTCATTACGATTTGCTTTTCAACTTTACTTAGTATAAACGGAACGGTGATACTGTTTAAGTATAATGTTGACGTGTGTATATCAAAAAATTATTATTAAGACGTTGCTAGGTTACTTTTTGTTTATTAAAATTTTGAATTTTGGTGAGATTGAATTCAAAAAATTTTTATACGAAAGAAAGGTAAATTGTTTTTATTGGGCTAGTATTTCTTTATGATAATTAATATTTGTTATTATTTTTTTTATTTTGTTAATATATTTTTTTATTTATTTTGTTATATTTCTGTTATTTTGCTATATTTCTTTTTTTTTATTTTGAAAATTTTAATTTCAATATAAAATTAACTCTTAAGATGCATTATTTATGTAATTTTGACATTCAACAATTTGAGTTATTATCTCATTTTAGTTATTAAAAAGGTACTTATAAAAATGTTTCGAATAATTTCAATTAGTTTTTAAGTTATTAAATACAAATATGTATGTACCTTCCTCCAAACAACTTTTTTGTGCATAATTATTTTAAAACTAGTTCAAACGTGTCATATCTAATACTTTCAAAATTTACTTTAAATATTTGAGCAATATAAATGTTTTTGAATTAAAACATTACAGTAGAAATCTGCTCGAGTGAACGTAATAAAAACACAGGCTATTCGTTCTATTGAACCTGTTCACTGTATTAAATGTCAAATAAATTAAACTAAAAAGTAGTTTTTAAAGCTTTATTGTTTCGAAAAGTATTCAGTTACTTTTTTTTTAATTTTTTTTTTATTTGAAATTTTTAAAACAATATTTTCTCTTATATTTCTAAGTGTGACTTGGTCGGTTAACAAGATATCGTTGTCTGCAGCCCATTGTATAGTCTTATTTAGCGCTTCAAGGGCTTCGTAATCAGAAATTTTTACTTCAACTGTTTCTATCATATTTTCAGTTAAATTAGTAACCGAATTTGGCTCTTTAACTTCAGTTTTCTGCTATTAATCGCGCACACGGTTGATTTAGCTATACCAAAATTTCTTAGATAATGTTGTAACACTTACTCCTGACTCTAAAGATTTTATAATTTTAATTTTTTCATTTAAATTCAAATGTTTTCTTTTAATATTTGTTTTCGGCATTTTTAAAAAAACTTGAACACTTTTATTTTATCGAAATTATACTTTAATTGAATGCCATTACCTAACACAATGTATGACTTATATGTTAAATAAACAAAATAATGCTCTCTTTTGTAATTCAACTTGAAAAATCCCGTTACAATGAGAAAAATAAAAAGAATAATATAAAAAAAAAAACAGTTTTGTAAAATTTGTTCACTATACTGGGCACTTATAAAAATTTTTGTTCACAGTGTAAGGCAGTCAATGCTAAAATTTTTGTGTTCACTCGACTGGGAAGTTCATAAAGTCGGGCGTTCACTAGAGCAGATTTCTACTATATACATATTATTATTAGGTAATTGATATAAGTTTTTAAAGTTTTGTCAAAGGAAAACTGAGGTAAAATTTTGAAATGCATATAAAATTTGTATTGGTATTTAATTGTATTTTAGATATGTTAATATTTGTGTATTTGTGTATATAGCATAAGGTTTTACAAATAAAGTTGGGACAAACCAATGGTTTGTATTGTAGCACTTTTCCCTTCAACAAGTGAAAATTCTGCTTTTAAATACAGTCTATGTATAGCTATCACACTATTAAAATTATTTTCATTCATATACAAAACTATTTCTGGGATGGCATATATTTAGGATGACACATATATGCAGTCTTTGAAATAAAGCAAAAATTAATATAAAAAGGGGTTAACATAATGCTCGATTTTAAGGGTTAATTGTGTGAGTTAAGAAAAATAATTATATTTTTTAATATCATGGAATTTACCGTTAGCTTTCTGCGTTTATAAAAATTTGGAAAAGCTTGCGGTTTCGGAAATATAAGGTGTCAAAAATTCAAATTTTACGAATTTCAAGAGGTGATAACTTGAGAGGGGGTTGAGATGGAAAAAAATTTTCTTCTAACGAAATGAACTATTTATTAATATCTAAAAGCTCCTAAAATTTCAAGCTTCTACAGTCTGGGGTCTAGAAGAAAAACGACATCAAAAATTTTGGAAAAAAAGGACTTTAAATAACGGTAAATTTGAACGACCAGTTTGTTTTTCTTAAGTTGAACTATAGTATACCGCGCAAGGGGAAGCAAGCCACTGCCTTTCTGCGTTTGCAAAATTTCCAAAATGCTTATGGTTATATTGCAACAAATATTTAAAAAAGGCCATTTTTAGGGTTTTGGGGGGGTATAACTTCTAGAGGGGGGGATATAGGTAAAAATTTTGTTCTACGGAAATAAGTTTCTAGTGAAGATCTATGTACGTATTAAATTTCAGCTTTCTATCTTCAAAGGTGTAGAAGTTTTGTAAACAGACACGCGGACAGACGGACGGACGGACGGACGGACGGACAGAGTGAAACTAATAAGCACTTTTTCCAAAAATTTTTTTGGAAAAGTGCTAAAAATGAGACTATAGCATTTCTTTAGCCCATATATAAATTGCGTACGGGATAATAATTTATTTGCAGTTTAGAATTCAATTATAATTTTAATTTAGTGTTATTAATTTTAAGTGTTATTAAATAAAGTGAAGATTTATAATTTATATAAATTTTTTTTTTTATTCGTAATATTAAATATAAAACAAAGGCGGATTTTGAAAAAACCAATACTAAAATTGATTTTAAAAGAAAAAATAACTTAAAAAATTAGTAAGATTTTGTGTACTTTTTAAAATTTTTATTGTAGTCATATTTAAATAAAATATAATAGTATATTTGATTACCTTCATACAAATAAAAATGCCCCGAAAATGTTGCGTCGAAGGGTGCAGAAGCAATAGTCTACAAGGAAAGGAGAACGTAAATGATATACCTACATTTACTGTTCCAAAGAACGAGGTCATCGGGGATAAGTGAATACAAACATTAGGAAAAAAGTATTCGACACCAACGAAGTATTTTTAATGTGTAAGAGCTATAAATTTTATACTGTCGGCTGTGGCAAATATAATTTAACCAATTACCTACTGATGTTAAGAAGTTAACAATTTAAAGAAAATAATTTAATCTCTAATAAAACAAAATTAAATAAGTTTGTGTAATTTAGGTAAATACATACATAGGTATATTTATATGATAAAATTTGTAAGTTTTCTGATGAAATATTACTAGTTTTAAGAAATATGGAATAAAAATTTTATTTTTTTGTGTAAATATCTAAGTAATAAAAAAAGTTTTGGTAATGTTTTGAAATAAAAATGTTTCGATAACTGTAATTTATTACAGTTCCAACATTCTAGTTTGTAAGAATATGATATTAATTCTTTTACTTTAACAAAATGAATCCTGCATGTATTTTGTATTTAATCATACATTCGAAAATAGTTAAGATAAGAATATATTTCTTAACAAAGTAGATGATTAATTTTCAATACACCGTATGTATGGGATTAATAAATTGTGTATTGCGGAGTCTTATATAAAGATGTCTGTGGTATCACATAAAATGATGAAGACGTAGAATGTGCTTGTAATTTTTCCGCTCTTTGTACATATATTTTAAGAATTTAAAATAATTATAAATGAAATTATTATTATATTTAATAGAAATTTGAAACATTACTTCGGAATTTCACCTACTTTGGAATAAGTATAAATTTGTTTATATATTTTTCAAGAAATAGCCATTTCGATTTAAAAACACCCATATAAATATACTATATGAGAAAGAAGATATAATTAATCCTTAATTGTATCTTCTTTCTCATATAGTATATTCAAATTTTTTTTTTCCTTTCTACTGATTACCTGAAATCATACGATTCATATTTCCTCACCAAAATTTTTATTTTGGCTTTATTTCGACACTGTTCGTCAAAAACTGGATTCTTGTATTTGTGTTTTTACCTAATTTCAAAAATTTTTACCTCTCTAGATCAAATATGTATTCGAAAAACAGAATTCTTTGTATTGCCATAAAAAAACAATATTGCAAATTATGCTTGTAAAACCTATCTGCTTAATAAAAATTATCCTAAAATTATTCCATATGTGAATTCTTTTTATATGAAAAGTCCATACAATTCTTTTTAGGTATATATGTTATGTGATTTTAGTTTTATCAAAAAATATTTTCATTGTTAGTAAGGCTAATTTACTAATTTACCTAAACTACCGCATCAGTTACTTTAAAACTTACACAAATTTCTTTATATTTTTATTATGTTTGTTTTTATTGGGGCCAACTTGAAACAACGCATTTTTTTTAATAATTACAAAAATTTAAAAGCACTTTCATAATTACAAAGCTTAAAATCAAATAATTACAAACTTAAATATAAATTTAATAAAATTTTTATTAACTTTATTTTGAGCCGTATATTCTAGACTAGAAAATATAGCACCAATTTTTTTTATTCAGTGTATTATCATTTTTAGCACTTTTCCAAAAATTTTTTGAAAAAAAGTGCTTATTAGTTTCACTCTGTCCGTCCGTTCGTTCGTCCGTCCATCCGTCCGTCCGTGGACACTTTTTGTTTACAAAACTTCTATACCCTTGCAGATAGAAAGCTGAAATTTAATACGTACATAGATCTTTACTAGAAACTTACTTCCGTAGAACAAAATTTTTATCTATCTCCCCCGCTCTAGAAGTTATACCTCCCCAAAACCCTAAAAATGCCATTTTTTAAGTATTTAGTACAGTGAAATCATAAGCATTTTTGAAATTTTGCAAACGTAGAAAGACAGTGGGATAGGTTTGCTTCCCCTAGCGCGGCATACTACTGTTAAACTTTAGAAAAACAAAATGGCCGTTCAAATTTACCGTTATCTAAAGTCTGTTTTTCCAAATTTTTGATATTGTTTTTCATCTAGACCCCAGCCTGTAGAAGGTTCAAATTTAAGAGGCTTTTAGACATAAATGCTTCATTTCGTTAGAAGAAAATTTTTTTCCATGTCCACCCGCTCTCAAGTTATCGCCTCTTGAAATTTGTAAAATTTGAATTTTTGACACCTTATGTTTCCGAAACCGCAAGATTTTTAAAATTTCTATAAGCGCCAAAAGCTAACTTGTAAATTCCATTACATTAAAAAATATAACTATTTTTCTTAACTAACACAATTAAACCTTAATATCGAGCATTATGTTAACCCCTCTTTATATTAATTTTCGCTTAATTTAAAAGACTGCATAAATCGTTCATCCTAAATATATGCAATCCTAGAAATAGTTTCGTTTATGAATGAAAATAATTTTAATAGTGTGGTAGATATGCATAGACTGTATTTAAAAGCAGTATTTCCACTTCTTGAAGGAAAAAATGCTACAATACAAACCATTGGTTTGACCCAACTTTATTTACTCTTAATTCTCTCATATATGTTGCCTGACATGGTGGTACAAAAAAAATGCGGAAAAAGCTGGAAAATATATTTAATTAAAATTATAGTTAAAATTTTCAGTCGAATTTTGAACTTTTGATATGTTGTTCAGAAAACTCCAAATTTCATTGCAATATAAAATTTTTAAGTTTTAATCAGCTTTTCCTATAGAAAACTCCAACTGAAAATATGCAAAAATCATAATTTTTCCAAAAAAACAACAAATAAAAATTCTTCAGAAATGTCATTTCGCTCATAGGCAATTTTACAAATACATTCACAAAAAAAGGAGGATCCAGGTGAACCAAAGCTAACTGGTGATTTTTCAGAGAATTCGGCTAGCACAAATTGAAATTTTTGCAGGTGCCAAATTTATACTTTTCTAGGCATGTTACCTAAAAGCTTGCTAGTATTCTTAAAATAGTAAAGAAGGATTTGAAACTCATTTTCATAATCTTCTGCAACACTTATACTAAACTTATACATCAGATTTTTTTTATTTATTTAAAAAAATATTAATTTAAAATTTCATACAATATATAAATGAGACTTCGAATTTTACGAGTAAAATACCACAAACTCCAATTGCAACTCGAAATTTTAATAAATATACACACTTTCGTGGTTTTCCACATTTTCTTGAAGGATCATCACTTTCATATGTCAGGGAGCATATGTATATGAAAACTTAATTAATAATCTAATATATATATTTATAAACTGATGAAGCTACATTTATGTATTCCGTATAGGAAATAAAATGAATTTTATTATATTTTAAATAAGAATTCAAAGAATAATTAAGAATAACTAAGTACAATGCTTTTAATAATTCACTCCACTACATTTTGCAAATTCACCGTTCCTAGTTGTCTCCAAATGTAAAAACGAGAATAATATAAATTTTATAAAGAAACTTGTATCAGTTATTAAAATTTCTAACGTGACACTATTTAAGTATTGTATAGGATTTAATAAGTAACAGAAATTATGAGTTTTACAATATCATATTTTTTTACATTTCTTTTTAAAATTGGACTTATCTAAGTGACAACTAGACAAAAAAAATTACAATAGACATCTGTGTTTATGCCTGTTTCAACTAGGTACTACAATTATAAAAGATTTAGAAGAGAAACTGCATTTTTTGCTATGAAATTATTGCTAGTTATTTTAACATTCAACCCATTTTAAATAATTCAGGTATGTTTGATTGAACATGAAAATAAAATTTGCAATTTAAATGTTGCAATTATGGAATTCGATTTGTACTAAATAAGGATTTATTTCTTTTACTCGCAATTTGTAAATTTGTAAATTGCGATTAAAAGAAAGAAATTTCAGAGCAAAAATGAATGCACGCAGACAATTGCCTATATTGCAAAATTTTATTTCTGTAACAAAATATTTAATGACTACAAAATTTTATTTGTAATATACTAAGTAAGGGCCTGATCGTCTATCTCGCTATTTTACTTTCCAAGTAAAATTCCAAGTAATAGACGATCAGAAAAAAGAAGAAAGTGAGTAATAATTGTATAATGTATTTTTCGTATGAGAAGAAATATTTGGTATTCCGCATCTCGTTTTTTTCTAAAATGCATACAAAATTTATTCAATTTGTTTCTAAAACTGAGACGTTTGGTCGATAATTTGAAAAAAAATGCAAAAATCCAATTGAAAAAATAAGTAGTCTTATTGCAAAGTGAAACATCCATTTGAAAATACTATGAATTCTGATAATTAATAATTTCTAACTTCCACAATTAGGTTATATATCCCTCTTTTCATATATGTATCATTTTGCCGTGTTTGGAAATATAATTCCTTGTAAATATTTAAACGTTTGTGTGTAAATTACAAAAAGTCTTATGTAAGAACGACTCCTAAAGGGTAAGTGACCAATTTTAAAAACCTGGTTTCCTTGAGAAATTTCTTAGCTCGTTCTATTTGCTATGTTAATGTTATTTTGCTATATTTGTTATTTTGCTTTATAAAATGGTTTTGATAAAGTTTAGACAAAACATTGTCTTTGACTCTTTTACCTGTAACTTAAGATACTAAATAATACTAAATTCTCTATTCTACATTAGTTATTCGTATATATTATATAGTTATTGTCATAACAATAAATTTTGAATAGTTAAACACAAGTATCGCGTTCGTGTTTATCTATTTATTTATATAAGAAATTGTATTGTGCATATATAGATGTGGGCCTATACATAATAATGAATGTGTGCTTATATACATATATATTTGGATGGAAATATTTTATGTGAAATTTGGTTTCCCAACATAAAAAACTAATAAATTATTTAAGAAAATTGTTCATTGTCATACTTATAAAATATAGCGATTTTTAAACAAGCACATAAAATGCCTAAAACGATTGCAGGTTTCCAAACCTTTTAAAAATAATTTCTAATGTTCAAGATAAAGTTAGTGGTCTTAAAATTGAATAAAGATACCTTTCCTTCTTCCTATCCATACTATTTTCTTCTGAAATTTTAAACTGACGTGTCGTCAATTTGTGTGTATGTATGTAGATAAATGTATTTGATCAATCACAAAACACAAATGTTTTCTGTCACTTATATACGCATGTATTAGCATTAAGCAAAAAAATTCACTGTACAATTTTATTAAATTCACTGTTTTGTTTTGTTTAAAATCAAATGCTACAAAATATATAAACTACAAAACTGCATAATAAATAAAAAATATATTTTTAAAAAACACGAAAATTAAAAGGAAAAGATGTTATGGTGCTTGCACAAACTGAAATTTATGTAAGAACTAAACAGAAAAACATAAAATAGGACAAATGAAGAGAAAAATGCCATCTCGAAACTGAATTCTCATTGAAAAATACGTACAAAACAACTGAGAAAAAAGATCGTAAAATAGTTAACCATACATTATCGTAAATCTATAAGAAATATACATATTGCCGGCTGAGAGTAATTTTGTTCCACCACATATTTTATGAATCGAGAAAATTACGTCTAAAGTTTAACAACACTGTTTAAAATTATGCGATGGGCATATGATATTTTAAGTTTTATCAGTTGTTTTGATATATTTCTTAGGCTTTTGGGTACAAAATTTCATTCAATTTCAAAGTTGGGTATGACAGTTATAGCAAGTTTTATAAAAAATAAAGTGCAATTTTCATCTACATATATATATTCACAATTTTGTTAATAATATTCACTTGTTTATAATACATATTTATTGTTAATTGAAAATTTAATTAATAGAGACCAAAACAGCACAAATTTAGAAAAAATATTTTTTATATCTCATTATTAATAGAAATGAGTATAATAGAAATGATTATATTGGGAAAACAAAAATTTTAAAATAAAAACATAAAGTGTAAACTGCAAATCGCCAATGTGGATTGAGAGAATTCCAAATGTCAAACATGGTTTTTCTTTTTTGTTTAAATGAGTCTATCATTGAATTATATCATGTTACTCATACCATAAAAAAATTATTTCAGACCACAAAATTTTTAGAAAACTAACAAAATTACATTTCAGTGTAATTTTGAATTGCTTATTCTGGTAAAATATTTTTCATGTTGAAGAGATTTTTATTTTATGGGAACAGAATTTTATTTCGAGGTAAGGAGAAATTCGAATAAAGAAAATTCAAGGTGTAGAATCAGCGTTCCCACTTGGATACAATTGTATCCATTTGGATACATTTTTGCTTTAAAATTTAGCTTGGATACAAAGATACTCAAATCTGCTAAAATGTCGAAATTGGCTACATTTTAAAATTTTGCTGAAATATGGATACATTTCTTTCTCGAACACTAAATAAATGTTAGAAAACTTTTAAAGTGCTGTAACTTTTAAGTGCATTATCTTCCAAAAAATGTTATTTGCTGACTAAATAAAATTTGCCCGTTTTCGTGCTGAATCGTTTTTACCGCATAGTTCAACAGCTACAGAACATATATTTTCTGACCTTAAATTTTAAAATGTAATAGAAATTGTGTGTGATTTCTAAAAGAATTTACTATAAATAACGAAACTCACATTGTTGAATAAAGCAAATTAATATTATTTATGAGTTTATTGGTATAAAATAAGACGACTTAGTATAATAATTCTACTTTAGGAGGCTGGATACATTTTGGATACATTTTTTTCTCGAAATTGGATACATTTTGTTTTTATTGAGTGGGAACACTGTGTAGAATAATTTTTATAAAAAAAGTTATACCAATGCTCAAGCGACCTCAAATGGTTTCGAGGTAAGGAAATTTTTGCATTGTAGAGGTACGAGCTGTGGAGGCTCCACAGTTTTTTTTTTATTTTTTGCCCAAGAGTTGATTTATAATTCAGGCTAATTTTATAACTAAAATAACAAAACTTTCTTTGTTTAGCGTTTACATCAGCGCGGTGTACTTTTCTAAGAAAAAAAATATAATGTCAATTTCAGTTTGACCATCCTTAGAGCAAAGAAAGAGACTTACATGTTATTTTTGGCTCCACTATGATTTTTTTCAAGATACGGTTTTTTAGGGAGTGTATGCGAGTTAGAAGCAATGATGCTGCTTCATTTAGTATTTCTAATGCGTTGCTCCTTCCGTTAGCATTTCTAATTCGTCGTTCAAAACAATAACAAATAAAACAGTAATATGCCGATGCCACCAAACATATGATTTGTTTGAAAAAAGTTGAAATTTATCTAAGCCTATTCCGATTATTCGTCCTAAAAATATTAAAGACAGCCTAGTGGGTAGCGTGGTAGTCTGATAACCAGAAAGTTATTAGATCGATGCTTGCCTGGACATTGCCGTATTTTTCGTTTTTTTAATTATTTTTAATTTTTTTTTATTTTACTTTGTTTATATTTTATTTTTCTAATAATTTTTTTAATATATATACACATACATATATATTTTTTTTCATCAAAGAAGGAGGAAAGCATTAATACTACTAACATGCCATTCCCTGGCAACGTATGTTACCACCAACACCGCGTCCTTATATTCTGAAACTAGTCGTATTAGACCAACCATCAAACTATATTTAATATAGATTGAAAGAGATTCAACGCTTCACGATTTCGTGAAGCGCATTTTGCGCTGAATCAGAAGGCAAAGTCATCTTTAGCCTTCTAGGAGAATCCCGAATAACAACGGGCCGAGAGACCTCTACATTGACATGTCGCTCCAGACGAGCTCTATGTCTCACTGCTCTTTCGTTAATTTCGTCAACTACATATGGAATTTTTAGATCTCTGTGCAAATCTCTATTTCGCACATACCAACGGGCATCCACCATATTGCGTAAAACCCTATTCTGGAACTATTGTATTCGCTAGACATGTATTTGTTTTGCACGTCCCCGCAGTTGGATACCATAACAAAGTAATACGTCGATATTCTCTCTTCTTATTTAACCGACAGATTATCTAGAGTCAAACAGGAGGGGGAAGTTAAAGAAGTCAACATTGTTATACCCTTTTGTGGTAATTGCTTCAGTATCTCAAAGGTAATTAAATCATAACCCGGTGCTTTCCTTAACTTGAAACTTTTTATTTCTTCCACTATTTCTTTTTTTGCAAATGAAGCGATAACGTTTTCTGCTCTCACATTTCCCGTTGCAATATTTATGTTTGAGTGAATGTTATTTACCCTAAAAAATTGTAAGCCTGGCTTTTTAATATTTTTTGCAGCTCTCCATAAGGAATTTTTTATGTAGTTATCAAATAAATCTTCTTTGATCTTTCCTGTTTTCTTTTTAGATTCTGAGTGAGTCGATTGAGTGCAGTTTTATATGCAGGTTTTGCTATTTGCGTCTTACTCTTTTCGCTTATCATATTCAGTATTTTTCTCGGGTAAGTCATATCTACGGATTTATGCTTATATTGTTTTGTATTATTCGAGGCAGCGCTATGTTTTTTATTAAAATTCTCTACATTAGAATCTAAATCATCCCGGGTTCGTAATTTAATTCTTAAGTTTATTTTATTCTCTATCTCTTCTTTAAAACTAGTCCAGTCACTGCATTTATTAATCAACATGGGCTTATTTTGTTTCTTGGTAACTTTCTCACTTAAATTTAATATAACTACAGAATGATCCGAATTCAAATCAAAGTTATCTTCTAAACTAATGAAATTTGGCGAGATTTTCTTGACAATAAAGAAGTTTAGCAGATCTGGTATTTTATTTCTAATACTTGGGCAATATGTTGGTCTGTCAGTGGATTGGTACTGACCAATCTCTTTGATTGCTTTTCTTAGCTTTCTACCTTTTGTTGAGGTCAATCTAGAACCACAATCAATATGTTTGGCATTATAGTCACCTCCCAGAATAAACCTTTCTTTACGGAAATTCAGGAGATCTTTGAATGAACCACTTTTTATAATACGACCCGGAGGACAGTAACAACATCGAAATTTTGAACATCGCAACAAATTGACCATCGGCTCTTTCTACTTTGCTTATTTTATTATGATTATTCCTTATCAAAATTGCGCAACGATCTTATGATTCATTATTAGGATGCGTATATTTATATTCTATGTAACCATTTATTTTTTTATCTGTTTGCTGTTTTAAATGCATTTCCGTTACTAAACATACATATATCAATACTTTGGATCCTTAGGAATATTTCTAATATACGCTTTCTATTGAGAACGTCATTTGCGTTCACCATCGGAATTCTCATTTTATCTTCGTCCATTATTTTTTATTCTTTTTGGCGTACATGCACTCTTTTACTCAAAGTAGTTTATTTGTTTGTTTATGTTTTGTAAGGTTACTTTTCCTTTTTTGTGATTCCTTTACGATTATAGAACCCCTATAATTCGCAGTATGTGCCTCAGAGCAATTTGCACACTTTGGAGCTTCGATTTTTTGCTTACTACAATTTATCGTTAAATGAGGACCACCAAACTTGACACATTGAGCTAGACACTGGCAAAACCTCTGTGTTTGCCCATATCTCTGACAGCTTCTGTACCGACGAACTAAATTATTTCTGCTTGGTGACCCAATTTTAATTTTCGTGTGCTGAAGTACATCTATTTTGTAAATTTTATTTATATCCTCCAAATTTTCACAGATTAACATGAAGAGGAAAGTCGGATCATAGTGATCTTTCTTTATTCAAGAACTTTAAAGCCCCTTTCTTTTAGCTCTTTTTTAATCTCCTCAGATTGGCGCGAAGAAAGCAAGAGGATCCTATAGTTGAGGTCCCAGCGTGATACATCATAAAATTTGGGGGTTCGACGTAAGTGATCGTGCATAGTCAAGATTCTATCTGCACTTTTTTTCATGAACTAAATTCACCTGGTTGC
The DNA here is from genome assembly GCF_029603195.1 of Condylostylus longicornis. NCBI lineage: Eukaryota > Metazoa > Arthropoda > Insecta > Diptera > Dolichopodidae > Condylostylus > Condylostylus longicornis. The sequence goes on from NW_026578381.1 coordinate 129,372, forward strand.
CCGGAGAATTCGCGAAGACTTCTGACGACACCAGGGATGCGATTCATGTCTGCAATTGTTTGGTTTTTATTACAGTCTCTTATCTGGTCTGTATTATTGTTATCATCCGATTTATTGGACTCAAGCCCCTTTGAATTAAATCGGGGACTTGTGTCAGTATGGAAGGATGTATTAAGTTTTGTATTTGAGTCACAAGTTCATCCATGTTCATTTGTTGACTATTACTGAGAGCTTTCCCTTGACGCTTTCTACGCTCAAACGAGCTGATTGACTTATATCTCTTCCTTCCATATCAGTTTATTTGTTTTAATCGCTATTATATTAAAAGTACTCTAACTATAAATATGATAAAAATATTTATATAATAAATACTTTTATTGCTTATATTTACCTTATTACCTCTTAAGGAAGCAATATTTTTTTAAACGTTTTAAAATATTTTTAAGCGTTTTAATAAAAATTATATTTATATAAAATATAATAGAAACAAGTAAAAACGTTTCAGTCGGTATGAGCCGATTGAATTATACCCTGCACCTTTCATTGTTGTATAGCAATTACTCAAACCTGTGAAACCATTCTATAGAAACTTCACGGATATGTCTGATCTATAACTGAACACACAAGTTTCGTGAATCTGACTTTATTGTTTTTCCAAATATTTAAAATTAGTTTTTGGAGTTGTATGGCAGGTACCCGAACCTGCCAAGCAATTCCACTAAAACTTCGCTAATATATCTGATCTATAATTGGACACACAACTGCCAAGTTTCATGAATCTAACTTTATTACTTTTCCAAATATTTAAAATAAGCTTTTGGACTTGTATGGGAGCCACTCGAACCTGTCAAGCAATTCCACCAAAACTTCACAAATATCTTTGACCTATAATTGGACACAGGACTGCCAAGTTTCATGAATCTGACTTTATTATTTTGCCAAATATAAAAAATTTACTTTTGGAGTTGTATGGCAGCCACCCGAACCGGTGCAGCTATCTCATTAAAATTTTTAGAGCATATGTAGAATATAATTGGACACATGTATACAAAATTCTATATTTGTACCTTTTTTAGTTTTTGAAATAATGAAAATAAACTCTTTGAGTTGTATGGCAGCTATCCGAACCCGTTGTCCGAATTGGTCCAATAACAATAGGGTTCGTCCTTGGCACAAAAGAAACAACTAGTGAAAGTTTGGTGTCGATTGCATTATTCGTTTTTGAGTTATCGTGCGATCGGACGGACGGACGGACGGACGGACGGACATGTCTAAATCAACGCAGAATTTTACGCTGAGCAAGAATATATATATATGTCCATACCGCAGATGACTCCTTCAAGTAGTTACAAACTCCATACCAAAGTTAATATACCCTTCACGAAGTGCAGGGTATAAATATACTCGTATATATGTATAATATTGTTTAAGAATTTTGTTAAAGTGAGTTTTCGCTTTTTTTTCTTTTTATTGTATAATTTTAATTTCCTCTTAAATTTCAATTATATTACTTTTAACTCTTATTAAATTTTGAAATTTTAAATTTTCTTTTTAATTTCTAAATTTTCAATTTCGATTTTATTAAAACTTTGTTGTAAATTCAAAAAAAACTGTTATTCTTAAATTCTAAAATTTATTATTTAAAAAGATACGGTTTCTAATTTCTTTTTCTATTTGAAATTTTCTTTGAATTTTTACAACAATATTTTTATTTGAATTGTTTTCATAAAAAATTTCATTTGAAAGTATTACTCAAAGTAATTCACAATTTATGGCATCAACTTAAGACATAACGATGATGCGGATTAGCATTTTGAGATGGCCAATTTCTTTTAGATAGCTAGAAGGTTGGCTGTTTCTTTTGAACTCCGTTTTACCCTTTTGACAGATTTACTCTTGGGCCCAGTTCCCCTTCACATAGGCTGTTACTTCTGACTTATGTGATAAGTGTAATGCGGAAAATGCTTAGATTCTCTACTAACCTTATTTTTTCTCAGTATGAACAATTTTTACAGGTTTTATTTTGAGCACTGATATTTTTATTTACTAAATGCAGCATATAAAAATTTTACTAACGTTCTACATGAAAGAATTAACATTATAGCTGAAGAAATTTCAGGAGATAATCAATGTGGCTTTCGAAAAAACCGGTCGATAACTGATCAGTGCCGACTTTGTTGTCGGCCAACTGTTTGAAAATTTGATCAATACAACATAGAAATTGCTTATTGGTCGACTTTAAACAAGCCTTTGACAGCTTAAGACCGAATTCAAGCAGCTAACAAATAATACTTTTTACACCTTAAATTATTAAAGTTGAAACTTTTATCTAAAAATACTAAACCGAAGATTTACAAAACCCTAGTCAGATAAGTTTTAATATATGGCTGCGAAGTCTGGTCTTGAAAAACTGAAGACATAAGCATTCTTGCTTCATTTGAAAGAAGAATTCTACGTAAGATCTTTGGTCTAACCCAGAACGGTGATGGTAGTTACAGAATAAAATATAATCATGAGCTCGAAGTTTTAACAAATAAACAAACCGTCATCCGGTCCATCAAGTCACAAAGAATTGAATGGCTTGGTCATGTTATAAGAATGGCAAAAGATCGAGCAACAAGAAAAGTATTTTACCGCATACAAGAGGAGACGCTCCAGTAAAAGATGGCTAGACGCAGTAGAAGCCGGTCTTAAAATAACACATAACAAAGCCCTGCAGAGATCTGAATTTTTCTGGAAAGACGAAGAAGGATGGCGCTACCTGCCTTTTTCCTCTGACAGTAGGGGAGCGTGACTCCTACCCTAAAACATTACCTAAACTCTAAACGGATAAAACTGGTCCCACAGATCAACTACTACCCCTGCGCTAATTTGGTTTTTCCGTACAGGAATTAAATACCTTCCATGAGGAAATTGGTATTCCGTGTTAAATCGAAAGGTTTTGTTCGTTTAACTTTTTCTAATTTCATCTACAACCAAAGGAACCTCTAAGTCCCTGTGGATGTCACATGTATATCTTATGTATATATATTTACCATGCCCCGTAGAATTTTATTCGCGAAGGTTTGAATTTTCTTAATGTGAGTTCTTGGCACAACCTCACATATTGATTTAATGATTTGGCTATAAATTAATATCTTATTATCAATAGCCAAATTGGACTTACGACTTAGGAGACAATAATTTTCTCTATATTTATTTTCAAATTTAATGTGTTCCTTCTTTATAAGCTCTTTGCACCTTAGCTTGACATCTAAAGTCCTTCCTAGGTATTTTCTGAGTTATAGATTGCTACGTTCGTTCCATTTAAGTTAATTTGTAGTGGACTCACTATTTTCCGATTGGTGAAGTTTATGTGAACCGAGTTTGCTTCATTTAACTTCATTTTCAAATCTTTCGTAAACTGGCTTATTTGTTACTTTCCTGCCCTAATTTTTTTGTCGAATCGTCAATGTTCGATTCTTCTGCCAATATTGCAGTATTGTCAGCAAAAGTGGCTACCGTAGCATTTTCTATTTGTGGTAGATCCCTCGTGTAAAACAAGTACAACGCTGGACCCAATATACTGTCTTGAGGCACACCTGCTCTTATTTCTCTTAGAGTGGAGTATTCAGCATCTTGTTTAATTCTAAAAATTTATTAACTAAGTAAGATTCCAAAATTTCAACAAATGGCGATGGTATTATTTGTCCTAACTTAAATATAAGGCCTTTGTGCCATACCTTGTCGAATGCCTGTGCTACGTCTAGAAATATGAAATGGCAGATTTTTTTACTTGCTAAGCTTTTTTCTATAATATTCGTTATTCTATCTGACCATTGGTGCAGTGGTTATGGCACCGGCCCTTTAACCGAAGGGTCTCGGGTTCAAACCCCGGTCAGGTCACTATAAAAATTATATTCAATATTATATAACTTATTATGCAATATTAATAAATTTATACAAGTAATTTTCAAATATTCATAATATGCGATACTAAAAAGACTAAGAAAAATAAGCAGTAAAATATTAATAAACGGAAATATTTAATATAAATAAAAAAAACTACGGTAGGCTAGTCACCTACCTAGCTAACTCTCTATGACTATAGAAACTAGGACATGATAGATATCATGAACTAGCCCTATACTCCTTATAGGAGTGAAGAAGGAAAAAAAAAAAAAAAAAAAAAATTCGTTATTCTATAGACCTGGTCTATTGTAGAATAGTTTCTTCTAAAACCAAATTGATGATTTGGTATGAGGCCCCTATGAATTTTCTATTATTGACTTCAGTCTCCTCAATAGCAGCTTTTAAAAAGCTTAGACATCATTGGTAATAGTGAAATGGGCCTGTAAGACTTTGTTTCCCTCAAGGATTTCCCAGGTTTGGGCACCATAATCTCGTCTGCGACTTTCCAAACACAAGGAACATATCCAAAATCCATAGCTGTATTTATGGTTTTCGTCAAATGTTCCAGTGCCTCGTCGGGTAGCTTTCTGAGTACTTCCGCAGTAATGAGATCAAAACCTGGTGATTTTTTCAACTTCAGGAATCTTCAGTTGGAACTATGCTGCCTGCTTCATTTGCGATAGATTCCACTAAACTTACATCTGATATTGTTCCGTTTTGTCTGAATATGCTTTTTAAGTGATCAACAAATAGTTGGACTTTCTCTATATTGCTCCTCGCTCAACTGCAATTTGCTTTCATCAGTGGGGAAGCGTGCTTAACTGGTCTCTTTTTGCTCTTTGCCGCCTTCTGACAAGTTCTTTATATAATTTTTGTATGTTGCCGATTTAAATTCTTGGATTTTTCTTTTAAGCACCTGGGAAAGTCTGTTTAAAACAGTTTCATCATCAGGGTGACGCGAACGTTCCGATCTACGTCTGGCCTTCTTTTTTCGCGTATTAAATCAGTTATTTCTTTATCTATCAGCTATTTGCTATTGGACTTTGTCATTTTTGTATTGTTCTATCCAGCTTCTTGTATGATTTTAATAAATCCTTCTAACTTAAGATTTAATTGTTGTCTTGAATGTATATTAATATTTGCGTCAATATTGTTTATTATTCCGTATTAAAAGCTCCCCCAATCTGTAACACTATTTGTCAAAGTGGGTTTATATAATTTTCTAGTTATTTTTACACTTAGTTTTGATATGACGGCAGAGTGATCTGAATTAAAATTATAATTATCTTCAAGGTTTAGAAAGTTTTCTGATATTTTGCTGGTTATAAAAAAGTCAATAACATCAGAAATCTTGTTAGTGTCGATAGGCCAATAAGTAGGAGTGCCAGTTGAGTGATGGCAACAACCTAGTCCTTCAATAGCTTTTCTTAGCTCTCTTGCTCTAGTTGAGGGGATTCTAAAACCCCAATCTGTATGTTTGGCATTATAGTCACCTCCTATTCGATATCTATGTCCATGTTTGTACATGAGATCTTCAAAAGTATTTTTATTAATTCTGGAATTTTTTAGACAGTAGATTTAATTTTTATCGAAATAAGCTGAATTTCAGCTGTTTCTATCTTGAATTCTTCATTATGTTCTATACTTTCTTTTATACTTTCTTTTATCAGCCTCTTGACTGATTGCTGGCATGTAATTGACTGATTGCTGCTTTATAGCAATCATAACGTTTTATTTTAAAGTCCGTATAATATGTCAAATGTCAAATGAGCCTCCGACAGCAAACAAATATCTATATTTCTCGTTTTGAGAAAAATCTCTAATTCTTGTTTCTTATTAAGAATACCATCAGCATTCCAAGATACTATACATCTTTTCTTAATTTCTTTGGTGTATCCGTATATACCTCAGTGTATCTATTTTCTTTTTGTAATAATCTTTTAGAGATCTCGTCAATTCTAATCAACATACTATTCATTATTTGCATAATGTCTGCATTAATTCTTTTCATTTGTGGGGTTTTGTTCTCAGGTTCCTTATTATTTTTATATTCGGTTTTGCTTGAAGAGCCCTTGAATATATGAAATTTGGTATGTGTTGTTATTCTGGCTATTTTTGGAGCTCTCTTCTCATTAAAATTTACTTGATTTTGTTTGACTTTATTCTTTTTTAATCTTTTTTGCAATTCTTTTGCAAATAAACAACCTTAATAGTTAGCAGGGTGTGTCTCATTGCAGTTCGCACATTTGGGCTGAAAATTATCCTTCTTGTTGCACTCTGCTATGATACGACTACCAGCACATTTTACACATCTAGCCTCTCTTTGGTACATAATAAAATTGCCGGTCAAGCCGATGTGATATTAGAATAATATAATACATATACTACCAAAACGAAGACGAAACAGGCGGGCGAGAAAGAGGTGGCAACAAACGCGTGGTTCTACAGATAAAACCAGATATAATCGTGAATCGCAACAACTAAGACGCTGTATTAGAAAATACAAAGAGGATTCGGTTGCCAATTATGTTCAAAATTTGACGGCGTGTGAGAAAACTAATTTCTCACTGTGGAGGGCAACAAAGAAAATGAAGCAACCTATCAAACATCTCACTCCTATTAAAAACAAAGATGGAACGTGGGCAAAAACTGACAAGGGCAAGGCAAATGCGTTTGCGGATCATTTGGCCGATATATTCTGCTTGCATGACATCCATAATGTGTATGAAAATGAGGAATCTGCTTTTGTTGTGTAACGTGACTATTCAAATTGTCAACAAAAGAGATCTTATAAAAAATCTCAGGACTCTTAAACAAAAAAGGCCCCAGGATTTGACCTAATAACAGCCGATATTTTGAAAAAATTACCCAAAAGGGGTATAACGATGCTTACGCGCCTAATAAATGCGTATATAAGGTTTAATTACGTGCATGAAATTTGTATAGTTGTAAAAATAATCATGCTGCACAAACCTGGCAAACCTATAAACAGGACGACTTCTTATAGACCAATCTCATGGTTGCCGATGATTTCAAAACTGCTAGAGAAACTATTATTAGGAGCACTTCAGCCTATAATTGAAAGTAGAAGGTTAATTCCGAATCATCAATATGGTTTTCGTCGGAACCACTCAACCATAGATCAGATTCATAGAATAACAAAAATTACAAAGGGTCAGTGATGAGATCTCAAAATGGACTAGAAAGTGGAATATAAACGAGGTGAAATCAGTACTGTAATGTAAATTCCATTAATAGGAAAATTGACAATTCATTTTCGGTTCGGATAAATGGCGTCTTGATTCCGTCTGCAAACACGGCGAAGTATTTGGGAATAACGTTCGACGCAAAGCTCAGATGGAAGGAGCACATAAAGAAAAGAGATCTCAACTCGAGGAGGAATACAGAAAGTTTGAATGGCTTGGAGGCGTTCCAAATTGACGATGTACAACAAAATTTTGATATATAATCAAATATTTAAGCCTGTCTGGGCTTACGGTATTCAGTTGTGGGGCTGCGCTGTGCAGACTCATATCAAATCTATGCAAAGATTTTAAAATAGAGTATTACGGAACATTTTAAACGCCCCTTGGTATGTCTGTACTGCTCATATACACAGGGATCTCACGATCCTAAGTGTCACAGACGAAATTAAAAAGCAAGCAGCCAATCATAAAAAACGTTTATTCAATCATGTCAACATTGAGGCGGCTCGATTGGTTGACAATCAAAACTTTGTTAGGAGACTTAAACGTACGAGACCTCTAGAGTTAGTTTAAAGTTTCTTATCTGGAACAATGAGTACTTAGTTACGCTATTGTGCCAGATCAAAAGCTTGTAAATAATCAAAATTAATGGTTAGTCGTCTCCGACTAGTTTTATAGTATATTTTGAAGCGGTTTTTTTTGGTGGATTAAAGTTCCACACTACTACTTTTTCGTCTGGCAGTGTTTTTCGAGATTTTTCACAGTATTTTACACTACGTTATGCCGACAAGAGAGATTTTTGGTTACACTCAAGTACCAAATGTCCGGGAGTTTTATCAGATATACGTTAGATACAAAAAATAGTAAAACTGGCTTTGTAGTAGTAATGTATACATAATTTTATAATGTATTTGCCATATTTATGCATAATTTTGCAGGCAAAAATACGTAATGAGTTTAAAGTAAGAAAACTTTATTTTTAAAAAATTTGATAGAAATATTAAAGGAATAAAACATGTACAAATACACATTGTTGCTATTCATATATGTATGTAGGTAGCTATTCTTAAAGGTGCACTCAAATACTTGTAACAAATATTTTCTTTTATCTTACAAGTAATAATAAACCTTCAAAGTTTTACCTCATAGGTAACGTAATTTCAAAACTATTAAACTTTATTACATTTCTTAAAATTTTTCTCAAATTGTTGTTAAATTAGGCAGAAAACAAAATTAAAAAATTTAAACTGTTTAGATTAATTATTGCTACTGTTTAGTCGTTGATTGAAAATAGATTAACAAAATTTAAAAGTCAATTTTAAAATATTTTAATATTTAGTTCTTAAATTTTTAAGTAATATTCTAATTATTAGTTCCTAATTTTTAAGTACTCTTTAAAAGCTAAAAAGATTTAATTTGAAATTCTTTAGATTTAAATTTATTAATTCTAAACCCTTTTTTTTATCAAAAGATTTGTGGTGTTTTTGCATTACATACAGAAAGTTTGTTTTATACATTATGCACTTCGTGAAGGGTATATTCGCTTTGGTATGGAGTTTATAACCACTTGAAGGAGTCGTCTCCGGTATGGACATATATATATATTCTTGCTCAACGTAAAATTCTGCGTCGATTTAGACATGTCCGTCCGATCGCACGATAACTCAAAAACAAATAACTAATAAACAACTAATAAAGATATTCAAAAACTAATAAAGATATCAATATCAAATTTTGCAACGATGTGTCCAATTACATTCTACACATGGTCTAAAAATTTTAATGGAATGGCTGCACTGGTTCGGGTAGCTGTCATACAGCTCCAAAAGCTATTTTTAAATATTTGGAAAAATAATAAAGTCAGATTCATGAAATTTGGCAGTCGTGCGTCCAATTATAGGCCACACATATCCCTGAAGTTTTGGTGATATGACTTGACAGGTTCGGGTACCTGCCGTACAACTCCAAAAGACAATTTTAAATATTTGGAAAAATAATAAAGTCACATTCACTAAATTGGGTAGTCATGTGTCCAATTATAGATCACATATATACCTGAAGTTTTGGTGAAATGGATTAACAGGTTCGGGTAGCTGCCATACAACTTCAAAAGCAAATTTTAATGATGTGGAAAAATAAAAGAGTTAGGTTCATGAAACTTGGCAGTCGTGTGTCCAATTCAGCACACACATATCACTGAAGTTGTAATGGAATGGCCAGCAGGTTTGAGTAGCTGCCATGAAACTCCAAAAGCTCATTTAAAATATTCAAAAAAATAATAGAGTTAAATACATGAAACTTGGCCATTGTGTGTCCAATTATAGGTCAGACATATCCATGCAGTTTCTATAGAGTGGTTTGCCAGGTTCGAGTACTTGGTATATAACAATGCGAGCTAATTCTAAATATTTCAAAAACAAATTTTAAACTCAGATTGCTAACGTGCAGGGTATAATTCGACTGAAACATTTTTACTTTTGTAAAAATATTTCAGTTTTTATATATTGAAATATGCACGATTTTAATTTTTGTTATACAGCAAAATAAAAAAATAAAAAACCAAAAAAAGAAAAATTCTTAACGTTAATAAACAGGGTTGCCATTCTGGTAGATTTCTACCTAACTAACTCTGTAAACTCAAATTCCTGATAGTAACGCTCTTAAATTATTAGTTTTTTTTTAACAGAAAAGAATGGTTTTTGCAGACCACATTCTACTTAATATTTAAAGCAACACTTTTTCTTTTGTCTACATAATAGCACCATATTATTATTTATATTTGTTCCTTCCTGTGGAAACCGTTCATGCAATCTTGTTGTGAATATTTTTCCCCCCTCTCGGGTACCTAGGCCCTTAAGACCTTCTCACGTTTGCCCATAGGATCTTTTGTGATTCCTATCCTCATCTACATTAGCCAGGCCAATGACAAACCGCTGTATAGTAGCTACATTAAGCCACAAGATTCTCCACAGGGCCACAAGGCACCCCCTAAAGAATCCCGGTCGCAGGCGAGCAACTGCCACGCGCTAACACAATAAATGTTCCATCGTTTGGTCCTCCTTCAGCTGCCCATCATTCCAGGAAGGACACCCACCAATAGCCTCAAATTTGGACGACCAAGCATGGCCAACTTCAATCTCTTCAGCAAATTTTTTAGAGCACGACAGGGCCGAGCAGCTGCTCCATTCATTTCTGGCAAGCTCCTCCTAATTATTCAGAGTTAGCAGTAACGTTGTCCTTGGCACCCTAAAGCATGGCTCCGGTCAAATGAAAGAAGCCTCCACTTCCCTGGTGAATCCATTAGCTCTCTCATTCTCTTCAATACCGTAGTGTCCCTGCTAGGGACAATAGCTTAGCCTTGTTGCGGAACACCAAGGGTGTCAACGCATTGTTTCAGCAACCTGGATACCACTACATTCGACAAAAGGGTGGTCTAGTAAAAGGTACAATGACTATCTTTCCAGGGTTAATGCCAAGGGCCTCAACCTGTATCCAGTCCCACATTATGTAAATTATACCCGTTATGAGACAGTTTGTATAGCAGACCATCCCCTACCATGCACTAGTGTAAAAGCGACAAAACTCCCCTTGCTGATAGTAATGTTGTTCCCCAACCTGACCGTGATGTTTCGGGAGCCCAGCATGGCCTCGACCCATCTCAAGGTGGGCGCCCTAATTCCCTTGATTGCAACAGCCGCCCTTATTATTGATCCTTACATTCAGGAAGACCCCAAGGGCTACTCGCTTGGTGCTTCCTACCTCTTTAGAGAAGCGATAGAAACCAATCTCGGTAGACATTCCCGCCTCATGGGCGAATTGCTTTTCGTGACGTGATGAGAACTCTCTCGAATGTGGCGCTCATGTGCACATCCAGCATTTTCTCCATCGATCCAGATTTTCTCATCGATATGACTTCGGATAAATATGAATATCCCCTCAACTTTCTTCAGCTTTGTGGCATGTGACCATAGCAATACCTGTCCCTAAATATTTGTGTTTGAAGAGGCACAAAGTCTTCCAACCTCATTTGCAACATAGCTGGATAGATTGCATTTCCACCCGGAACTCGTAGGACTTGAAAGATCCCACAATTAAGTCTCTGCCTTCAAAAATTCTTGCAGACAGGCTCCTGACCAAACTTGTCGACCGCTCCTCGAGGTGATTTCGCAGTTCCCGTGGGATTCTAAATGTTCTCCATGTCTTTTTTAGATCTGAAAGCTCACCATGTCTTTTTCTTAGATCTACGAATCTCTTTATTATATTTTGTGAGAGCCCTATGAGAGCACCTTTAGTTCTTTGTGGTTTGGCCGGGCAGCTTTCCTCAAAGGGCTAGTTGAGCAGATGGCAGAGATCATTGCAAACGTAGTCCAACCTTTGGCTCGGTCCTGAATCCCTGCCAATCCCCGCCAGCCGCCCTGATTTACTATAGCTCCCTCTTCTGACCAGTTAGTCCCTCGGGGGACCTCTATAAGTTCCTTAGATCCTCCAAAAGTCGCTAAGTTAAGGATAATATGCATATGATCTGAGAGGGAAACGCTCTCAGACACATGCCAGTTATTAAATAAGGTCACAAGGCTACATATTGTGAGGTCCCAAGCTTTATGACGATCGGTTCACTATCCTTATTAGCGATATCTAAATGATTTTGTGATGGAAAATCAAAGAGGCACTCACCTCTAGAGTTTGCGTTGCTACTTCCACACACTGTGTAATGAGCATTGCCGTCAAAGTCCAAGTTATCACGGTGTCAAGTAACGTATTCAAGAGGCATCGAATTACATCTTTAGTACAACACTAATTTCTGTTCACATGTAAATTGCTGGCACAGCGTCTGCAATCGAACATGTTTAACCATAAAGAAATTATGAAATTATCGTTCCCATCAAAACGAGACCGGAAATGAAGTTAATTTTAATTAGCATAAATACCGTTAGATTTTAAGATATCGGATAAGTCTTAATTTGGTGTTAATAACAGTAGCATGAAATAAATTAAACAGTTAATTAGAATCTCGATTAAATTTAGAATCTTTTTTTTAAGTAATAATTGTAATTGTGTGAAATAAATTTTATTTTTTTAAAATCGAGTGAACGCAGTTTAATAACTGGCGCCCAACGTGTTTGATCGCGAAAATTGTGAAAGTTCGAAAAAAGTTGAATAGAAAAAGAAGCAAATCGTGGTTCACCTACCAAAAGTACGAGCATTGTGGAAATCTGAAAGAATATAAAAAAAAGGAACTGAAGCAACCGTGCTAAGATTAAAAAGGAAAAGTCTTGAAGATTGTACCGTAGTATGAGGTTCACGAGTATCGAAGTCTACGTCTAAAAAGGATTCAGCAACTCAACCGCTACTAGAATTACTCACTAGGACTCGAAATGAACTACGTTTCTTTTCTGTAAGTCGTTTTTCATATGGTATTTAGATAAAAAAACTTAACTGAAAGAAATTAACGCATTTCATTATATAAGTTCTAAAAAATTAGGAACCTCCTCGTTGTAATAATAATTCAAAAACTCATTCAAAAAGTCATTGAAGGAAAATTACTATTTATTTTTCTAAATTTTTCAAGAACATTTAATACAGTTCAATAAGTAATAAATCATAAAAATGGAACAAATAATGGAGGAACTCAAGAAACTGACCGGAGCCGTCAACGCTCAAATAGAACAGAGTCAAAAATTTGAAATTCGTTTAACTAAACTAGAACCTCAGCTTAGCACACCACGACTACAGGCGAGAAATGTGGTAGTACCTAAAAACGAGAGCGACCTGAAAGAAATATCAAGGCTTCCAGACTGCGTAAGCGACTTACAAACCTTTGACGGTGACGCAGTACAGTACGTATCATGAATACACAGCGTAGAGTCAATGCTACGGGACTATGAAGTGGTCAAGAACAAACCTATATACAAAGCCATATTGCAAGCGATAAGAGGAAAAATAAGAGGTAAAGCAGATGCAGCTCTAATATCATACAACCTGTTCGACGAGGATTGGGCCAAAATCAAACAGTATTTGTAACTGCATTATGCTGACAAACGGAACATACGCACGCTAGAGCACCAAATGAGCACGCTGACACAGGGAAGATCAACCATAGATAAAATTTACGGTAGAGTCAACCTTCAGTTCTCCCTTATAATCAATAAGATCAAGACCGAGAATTATTCAAACTAAGAACTATAGACGTATTGATAGAGTCACAAAGAAACAGACCACTGGACGTGTTTATCCGAGGACTCAATGTTGAATTGCCCAGGTACTTGATGCTTCAGAAACCATCAACTCTGCCAGAAGCATATTCAACGTGCCTTGAGTTCCAGAACTATAGCTGTCGAACTTCGCTATACACAACAGGAATGATAACAACAAAATTACTGTACCATTCAACAAAATGTCCATGAAACGACAGCAACCAAATGCTAGAAACCCAAGGCCGTATCATCAAGAGCAGCCATTAACAGTAGAGCAGCGGAACTTGGCTTACAACATTCAACATCAGAGAGAATCACAACCTCCACCTAAACCGCCAAAACCAGTAGAGAAGATGGACGTTGACCGATCCATACAAACATAACTATATGAACCGGCCAGACAACTACAAGGGAGTATACAAGAGGCCACCATCAGTAGGCAACCTGCCCAGCAACAAACACCAGAGGTTATTCAACATAGAAACGTTTGAGGATGACGTAGATGGCCACCCAGAGGAATACATCGAATGTGACGAAGAACCAGCATACGCAGATGATGCAGTATAAGAAGTAAATTTTGTGACGGACGCCTTCAAGCGTTCCTTACTTAGAATTCAAGACAAGAGACAACCAGCTCTTAAAATTCCTGGTCGACACAGGAGCTAATAAAAATTTTGTAAGACCAGAGATCGCAACAAATGCTAAGCCAACAACAAAGCCATTCAAGATCCGTTCAGCTGGAGGAAATACAATCACCAAGAAAATCGGAGGAAAGTTTTTTCAGAGTCTGGGATACAACAGCTTCATTGAATTTTCCGTTTTGCCAGGATTGAAGACCTTTGAAGGTATAATTGGAGACGACACGCTCAAGAAGCTCGAAGCCATAATAGAAACAACACCTTAAAATCAAGCCAGATATAAAAATTCCGCTAAAGGCAAAGGCATCAGTTCAAGTCAACACCATCAAAATCAAGGCAGATCATTTACTGAAAACGACTCAAGAAAAGATTATGGGAATAATAAGAAAACACGAGAAAATATTTTGGGCCAATAAACAACAGAGAAATAATAGACACACAAGTGAAAGCAGAAATTAAAACAAATACTAATGATCCCATATAGAACAAGTCATATCCATACACGGCCAACATGAGGAAGGAAGTGGATGAACAAATCAAGAAGCTGCCCTTCATCCGCCGTTCGAAAAGCCCTTACGATTCGCCAATCTGGGTAGCAGCCAAGAAACTCGACTCATCAGGTACGAAGAAATAAAGAATGGTCATCGATTTTAAGAGACTCAAAGCAGTAACAGTACCAGACACATATCCTATATTGGATATTACAAGTACACTAGGAAGTCTAGGCGAGGCTTAATTATTTACGACAATAGATCTGACATCCTGATTCCATCAAATCATGATGCACGAAAAGGACATTCCCAAGACGGCTTTCTCAACAATGAATGGAAAGTACGAATTTCTAAGACTGAAATTCGGGCTGACGAATGCGCCTTCAATATTCCTAGATGATGTCCTAAAGGATCAGATAGGCAAAAGCTTTTACGTGTACATCGATGACATCATCATATATGGAAAAACGGAGAAAGAACATTTAAAGAAACCATTTGAAACCATTTTTAGCAAATTGGAAAAAGCTAACCTGAAGGAGAACCTAGAAAAAACAAAATTTTTAACACCGAGACAGAATTTCTTGGATATGTAGTCACACACGAAGGAATCAAACCCGATCCCAGGAAGGTAGCAGCCATTGAGAACATCAAGCCACCGACGAATCTGAAAGACCTAAAATCATTATTGGGACTCACATCATACTATCGCAGATTTATTCAAGATTTCGCAAGAGTGGCGAAACCATTAACGAGCTTAACAAGAGGCAAAAACGCACAAGTAAAGGGCAATCAATCTAAGAAAGTTGGAATCAAATTGAATACAGAGGAATTAAAGGCATTCAACAGACTAAAAGAACTACTTACATCTTCAGAAATCCTAATATTCCCAAATTTCTAGAAGCCCTTCATCCTATCAACCGATGCTTCCGACACAGCCATTGGAGCAGTGCTATCGCAAGGTGAGATTGGAAAAGATAAGCCAATTACGTATATTTCCAGATCTCTCAATACCACGGAAGAAAACTACGCCACAAATGAAAAGGAAATGTTGGCGATAGTATGGGCATTGGGCAAATTGCGAAATGATTTGCATGAAGCTAACAAAATCTAGATACTTACATATTACTAACCACTCACCTTCACCTTGAGATAGAAATCAAAAATTGAGCAATATAACTACGAGCTGATATATAAGCCTGGGAGAACAAATGTTGCCGCGGATGCATTGTCCAGACTGCCAACCGAAGTAATCAGCATACCAACAAACTCAACCAAAACGGCAAGCAGTCCAGATGAGCACAGCGTAACAGAAACAGCACATAGTGGCAAGGAGGATAGTTATAATCTCATACCCCACTGCGAGACGCCAATAAATGTTTTCCAGAACCAAATCATTATGAGCTAAGAAAAAGACATAGAAGCATACGAAGAACCACAATACCCAACTGAAAAAACCCCCCAGAAAATACTGAGAGAAAAACTGAATCTTAATCTCGTGAATGGAATACAGATCACAGAAAGCAACATCCGGATACTGCAGAAGGCCTTTAGGGACACTTTAATAGATTCAAAATCTGAATATGTAACGCAAAGCACAGTCGAAGAGCAATCCGAATAACGCAAAGCATAACGCAAACCATAGAGAAGAGAAAAAGAAATTCAGCATAATCGAGAACGAACACAAGCGAGCACACCTAAATTCGTAGGAGAATAGGAAGCAAATATTAGCAAAGTATTACTTCCCACATATGAGCAGTTTAATAAAACAATACATTAAAACTTGTGACATCTGCAGTAGCAACAAATACGATAGACGACCACATAAACCGCAGTTGCAAGAAACTCCAGTACCGAAATATCCAACACACATATTGCACATGGACTTGATGGAGATACAGGGAGAGAAGTATATAACATGCGTCGACAAGTTCTCTAAATTTGCAAAATTCTTCAGAATCAAAGATCGATCAGCTATTTACCTGAGAGAACTATAATCGAAATAGTAAAATGTCTTCAGAAAGAATACCCGCAACTATGCCAAAAAGAAATTATCCACTTAGCAGTAGATCGCTACAACAATTCAATACACTCTGTAATAAAAATGAAGCCCAGCGACATTTTTTTCGGTAAACCAAGTGGAAAATCCTATCAGAATCTCATCGAGACCAAAATAAGGATTAATAACGAACTTACCGAGCGTATCGAGAACAATCAGAAGACGAAACTAAAAACAATAAAAAAGACGAACCAAGAAGTAACAAGAACAGGTCAAACAATTTATGTTCGAGACATCACCTCAATAAATAAAACCTAAGGTAACCGAATATAAAGCAACCAGGTCAAATGACGACAATAAATTACTATGACGAAAATTGTTGTTGTTGTTGTTGTTGTTGTTGTTGTTGTTGTTGTTGTTGTTGTTGTTGTTGTTGTTGTTGTTGTTGTTGTTGTTGTTGTTGTTGTTGTTGTTGTTGTTGTTGTTGTTGTTGTTGTTGTTGTTGTTGTTGTTGTTGTTGTTGTTGTTGTTGTTGTTGTTGTTGTTGTTGTTGTTGTTGTTGTTGTTGTTGTTGTTGTTGTTGTTGTTGTTGTTGTTGTTGTTGTTGTTGTTGTTGTTGTTGTTGTTGTTGTTGTTGTTGTTGTTGTTGTTGTTGTTGTTGTTGTTGTTGTTGTTGTTGTTGTTGTTGTTGTTGTTGTTGTTGTTGTTGTTGTTGTTGTTGTTGTTGTTGTTGTTGTTGTTGTTGTTGTTGTTGTTGTTGTTGTTGTTGTTGTTGTTGTTGTTGTTGTTGTTGTTGTTGTTGTTGTTGTTGTTGTTGTTGTTGTTGTTGTTGTTGTTGTTGTTGTTGTTGTTGTTGTTGTTGTTGTTGTTGTTGTTGTTGTTGTTGTTGTTGTTGTTGTTGTTGTTGTTGTTGTTGTTGTTGTTGTTGTTGTTGTTGTTGTTGTTGTTGTTGTTGTTGTTGTTGTTGTTGTTGTTGTTGTTGTTGTTGTTGTTGTTGTTGTTGTTGTTGTTGTTGTTGTTGTTGTTGTTGTTGTTGTTGTTGTTGTTGTTGTTGTTGTTGTTGTTGTTGTTGTTGTTGTTGTTGTTGTTGTTGTTGTTGTTGTTGTTGTTGTTGTTGTTGTTGTTGTTGTTGTTGTTGTTGTTGTTGTTGTTGTTGTTGTTGTTGTTGTTGTTGTTGTTGTTGTTGTTGTTGTTGTTGTTGTTGTTGTTGTTGTTGTTGTTGTTGTTGTTGTTGTTGTTGTTGTTGTTGTTGTTGTTGTTGTTGTTGTTGTTGTTGTTGTTGTTGTTGTTGTTGTTGTTGTTGTTGTTGTTGTTGTTGTTGTTGTTGTTGTTGTTGTTGTTGTTGTTGTTGTTGTTGTTGTTGTTGTTGTTGTTGTTGTTGTTGTTGTTGTTGTTGTTGTTGTTGTTGTTGTTGTTGTTGTTGTTGTTGTTGTTGTTGTTGTTGTTGTTGTTGTTGTTGTTGTTGTTGTTGTTGTTGTTGTTGTTGTTGTTGTTGTTGTTGTTGTTGTTGTTGTTGTTGTTGTTGTTGTTGTTGTTGTTGTTGTTGTTGTTGTTGTTGTTGTTGTTGTTGTTGTTGTTGTTGTTGTTGTTGTTGTTGTTGTTGTTGTTGTTGTTGTTGTTGTTGTTGTTGTTGTTGTTGTTGTTGTTGTTGTTGTTGTTGTTGTTGTTGTTGTTGTTGTTGTTGTTGTTGTTGTTGTTGTTGTTGTTGTTGTTGTTGTTGTTGTTGTTGTTGTTGTTGTTGTTGTTGTTGTTGTTGTTGTTGTTGTTGTTGTTGTTGTTGTTGTTGTTGTTGTTGTTGTTGTTGTTGTTGTTGTTGTTGTTGTTGTTGTTGTTGTTGTTGTTGTTGTTGTTGTTGTTGTTGTTGTTGTTGTTGTTGTTGTTGTTGTTGTTGTTGTTGTTGTTGTTGTTGTTGTTGTTGTTGTTGTTGTTGTTGTTGTTGTTGTTGTTGTTGTTGTTGTTGTTGTTGTTGTTGTTGTTGTTGTTGTTGTTGTTGTTGTTGTTGTTGTTGTTGTTGTTGTTGTTGTTGTTGTTGTTGTTGTTGTTGTTGTTGTTGTTGTTGTTGTTGTTGTTGTTGTTGTTGTTGTTGTTGTTGTTGTTGTTGTTGTTGTTGTTGTTGTTGTTGTTGTTGTTGTTGTTGTTGTTGTTGTTGTTGTTGTTGTTGTTGTTGTTGTTGTTGTTGTTGTTGTTGTTGTTGTTGTTGTTGTTGTTGTTGTTGTTGTTGTTGTTGTTGTTGTTGTTGTTGTTGTTGTTGTTGTTGTTGTTGTTGTTGTTGTTGTTGTTGTTGTTGTTGTTGTTGTTGTTGTTGTTGTTGTTGTTGTTGTTGTTGTTGTTGTTGTTGTTGTTGTTGTTGTTGTTGTTGTTGTTGTTGTTGTTGTTGTTGTTGTTGTTGTTGTTGTTGTTGTTGTTGTTGTTGTTGTTGTTGTTGTTGTTGTTGTTGTTGTTGTTGTTGTTGTTGTTGTTGTTGTTGTTGTTGTTGTTGTTGTTGTTGTTGTTGTTGTTGTTGTTGTTGTTGTTGTTGTTGTTGTTGTTGTTGTTGTTGTTGTTGTTGTTGTTGTTGTTGTTGTTGTTGTTGTTGTTGTTGTTGTTGTTGTTGTTGTTGTTGTTGTTGTTGTTGTTGTTGTTGTTGTTGTTGTTGTTGTTGTTGTTGTTGTTGTTGTTGTTGTTGTTGTTGTTGTTGTTGTTGTTGTTGTTGTTGTTGTTGTTGTTGTTGTTGTTGTTGTTGTTGTTGTTGTTGTTGTTGTTGTTGTTGTTGTTGTTGTTGTTGTTGTTGTTGTTGTTGTTGTTGTTGTTGTTGTTGTTGTTGTTGTTGTTGTTGTTGTTGTTGTTGTTGTTGTTGTTGTTGTTGTTGTTGTTGTTGTTGTTGTTGTTGTTGTTGTTGTTGTTGTTGTTGTTGTTGTTGTTGTTGTTGTTGTTGTTGTTGTTGTTGTTGTTGTTGTTGTTGTTGTTGTTGTTGTTGTTGTTGTTGTTGTTGTTGTTGTTGTTGTTGTTGTTGTTGTTGTTGTTGTTGTTGTTGTTGTTGTTGTTGTTGTTGTTGTTGTTGTTGTTGTTGTTGTTGTTGTTGTTGTTGTTGTTGTTGTTGTTGTTGTTGTTGTTGTTGTTGTTGTTGTTGTTGTTGTTGTTGTTGTTGTTGTTGTTGTTGTTGTTGTTGTTGTTGTTGTTGTTGTTGTTGTTGTTGTTGTTGTTGTTGTTGTTGTTGTTGTTGTTGTTGTTGTTGTTGTTGTTGTTGTTGTTGTTGTTGTTGTTGTTGTTGTTGTTGTTGTTGTTGTTGTTGTTGTTGTTGTTGTTGTTGTTGTTGTTGTTGTTGTTGTTGTTGTTGTTGTTGTTGTTGTTGTTGTTGTTGTTGTTGTTGTTGTTGTTGTTGTTGTTGTTGTTGTTGTTGTTGTTGTTGTTGTTGTTGTTGTTGTTGTTGTTGTTGTTGTTGTTGTTGTTGTTGTTGTTGTTGTTGTTGTTGTTGTTGTTGTTGTTGTTGTTGTTGTTGTTGTTGTTGTTGTTGTTGTTGTTGTTGTTGTTGTTGTTGTTGTTGTTGTTGTTGTTGTTGTTGTTGTTGTTGTTGTTGTTGTTGTTGTTGTTGTTGTTGTTGTTGTTGTTGTTGTTGTTGTTGTTGTTGTTGTTGTTGTTGTTGTTGTTGTTGTTGTTGTTGTTGTTGTTGTTGTTGTTGTTGTTGTTGTTGTTGTTGTTGTTGTTGTTGTTGTTGTTGTTGTTGTTGTTGTTGTTGTTGTTGTTGTTGTTGTTGTTGTTGTTGTTGTTGTTGTTGTTGTTGTTGTTGTTGTTGTTGTTGTTGTTGTTGTTGTTGTTGTTGTTGTTGTTGTTGTTGTTGTTGTTGTTGTTGTTGTTGTTGTTGTTGTTGTTGTTGTTGTTGTTGTTGTTGTTGTTGTTGTTGTTGTTGTTGTTGTTGTTGTTGTTGTTGTTGTTGTTGTTGTTGTTGTTGTTGTTGTTGTTGTTGTTGTTGTTGTTGTTGTTGTTGTTGTTGTTGTTGTTGTTGTTGTTGTTGTTGTTGTTGTTGTTGTTGTTGTTGTTGTTGTTGTTGTTGTTGTTGTTGTTGTTGTTGTTGTTGTTGTTGTTGTTGTTGTTGTTGTTGTTGTTGTTGTTGTTGTTGTTGTTGTTGTTGTTGTTGTTGTTGTTGTTGTTGTTGTTGTTGTTGTTGTTGTTGTTGTTGTTGTTGTTGTTGTTGTTGTTGTTGTTGTTGTTGTTGTTGTTGTTGTTGTTGTTGTTGTTGTTGTTGTTGTTGTTGTTGTTGTTGTTGTTGTTGTTGTTGTTGTTGTTGTTGTTGTTGTTGTTGTTGTTGTTGTTGTTGTTGTTGTTGTTGTTGTTGTTGTTGTTGTTGTTGTTGTTGTTGTTGTTGTTGTTGTTGTTGTTGTTGTTGTTGTTGTTGTTGTTGTTGTTGTTGTTGTTGTTGTTGTTGTTGTTGTTGTTGTTGTTGTTGTTGTTGTTGTTGTTGTTGTTGTTGTTGTTGTTGTTGTTGTTGTTGTTGTTGTTGTTGTTGTTGTTGTTGTTGTTGTTGTTGTTGTTGTTGTTGTTGTTGTTGTTGTTGTTGTTGTTGTTGTTGTTGTTGTTGTTGTTGTTGTTGTTGTTGTTGTTGTTGTTGTTGTTGTTGTTGTTGTTGTTGTTGTTGTTGTTGTTGTTGTTGTTGTTGTTGTTGTTGTTGTTGTTGTTGTTGTTGTTGTTGTTGTTGTTGTTGTTGTTGTTGTTGTTGTTGTTGTTGTTGTTGTTGTTGTTGTTGTTGTTGTTGTTGTTGTTGTTGTTGTTGTTGTTGTTGTTGTTGTTGTTGTTGTTGTTGTTGTTGTTGTTGTTGTTGTTGTTGTTGTTGTTGTTGTTGTTGTTGTTGTTGTTGTTGTTGTTGTTGTTGTTGTTGTTGTTGTTGTTGTTGTTGTTGTTGTTGTTGTTGTTGTTGTTGTTGTTGTTGTTGTTGTTGTTGTTGTTGTTGTTGTTGTTGTTGTTGTTGTTGTTGTTGTTGTTGTTGTTGTTGTTGTTGTTGTTGTTGTTGTTGTTGTTGTTGTTGTTGTTGTTGTTGTTGTTGTTGTTGTTGTTGTTGTTGTTGTTGTTGTTGTTGTTGTTGTTGTTGTTGTTGTTGTTGTTGTTGTTGTTGTTGTTGTTGTTGTTGTTGTTGTTGTTGTTGTTGTTGTTGTTGTTGTTGTTGTTGTTGTTGTTGTTGTTGTTGTTGTTGTTGTTGTTGTTGTTGTTGTTGTTGTTGTTGTTGTTGTTGTTGTTGTTGTTGTTGTTGTTGTTGTTGTTGTTGTTGTTGTTGTTGTTGTTGTTGTTGTTGTTGTTGTTGTTGTTGTTGTTGTTGTTGTTGTTGTTGTTGTTGTTGTTGTTGTTGTTGTTGTTGTTGTTGTTGTTGTTGTTGTTGTTGTTGTTGTTGTTGTTGTTGTTGTTGTTGTTGTTGTTGTTGTTGTTGTTGTTGTTGTTGTTGTTGTTGTTGTTGTTGTTGTTGTTGTTGTTGTTGTTGTTGTTGTTGTTGTTGTTGTTGTTGTTGTTGTTGTTGTTGTTGTTGTTGTTGTTGTTGTTGTTGTTGTTGTTGTTGTTGTTGTTGTTGTTGTTGTTGTTGTTGTTGTTGTTGTTGTTGTTGTTGTTGTTGTTGTTGTTGTTGTTGTTGTTGTTGTTGTTGTTGTTGTTGTTGTTGTTGTTGTTGTTGTTGTTGTTGTTGTTGTTGTTGTTGTTGTTGTTGTTGTTGTTGTTGTTGTTGTTGTTGTTGTTGTTGTTGTTGTTGTTGTTGTTGTTGTTGTTGTTGTTGTTGTTGTTGTTGTTGTTGTTGTTGTTGTTGTTGTTGTTGTTGTTGTTGTTGTTGTTGTTGTTGTTGTTGTTGTTGTTGTTGTTGTTGTTGTTGTTGTTGTTGTTGTTGTTGTTGTTGTTGTTGTTGTTGTTGTTGTTGTTGTTGTTGTTGTTGTTGTTGTTGTTGTTGTTGTTGTTGTTGTTGTTGTTGTTGTTGTTGTTGTTGTTGTTGTTGTTGTTGTTGTTGTTGTTGTTGTTGTTGTTGTTGTTGTTGTTGTTGTTGTTGTTGTTGTTGTTGTTGTTGTTGTTGTTGTTGTTGTTGTTGTTGTTGTTGTTGTTGTTGTTGTTGTTGTTGTTGTTGTTGTTGTTGTTGTTGTTGTTGTTGTTGTTGTTGTTGTTGTTGTTGTTGTTGTTGTTGTTGTTGTTGTTGTTGTTGTTGTTGTTGTTGTTGTTGTTGTTGTTGTTGTTGTTGTTGTTGTTGTTGTTGTTGTTGTTGTTGTTGTTGTTGTTGTTGTTGTTGTTGTTGTTGTTGTTGTTGTTGTTGTTGTTGTTGTTGTTGTTGTTGTTGTTGTTGTTGTTGTTGTTGTTGTTGTTGTTGTTGTTGTTGTTGTTGTTGTTGTTGTTGTTGTTGTTGTTGTTGTTGTTGTTGTTGTTGTTGTTGTTGTTGTTGTTGTTGTTGTTGTTGTTGTTGTTGTTGTTGTTGTTGTTGTTGTTGTTGTTGTTGTTGTTGTTGTTGTTGTTGTTGTTGTTGTTGTTGTTGTTGTTGTTGTTGTTGTTGTTGTTGTTGTTGTTGTTGTTGTTGTTGTTGTTGTTGTTGTTGTTGTTGTTGTTGTTGTTGTTGTTGTTGTTGTTGTTGTTGTTGTTGTTGTTGTTGTTGTTGTTGTTGTTGTTGTTGTTGTTGTTGTTGTTGTTGTTGTTGTTGTTGTTGTTGTTGTTGTTGTTGTTGTTGTTGTTGTTGTTGTTGTTGTTGTTGTTGTTGTTGTTGTTGTTGTTGTTGTTGTTGTTGTTGTTGTTGTTGTTGTTGTTGTTGTTGTTGTTGTTGTTGTTGTTGTTGTTGTTGTTGTTGTTGTTGTTGTTGTTGTTGTTGTTGTTGTTGTTGTTGTTGTTGTTGTTGTTGTTGTTGTTGTTGTTGTTGTTGTTGTTGTTGTTGTTGTTGTTGTTGTTGTTGTTGTTGTTGTTGTTGTTGTTGTTGTTGTTGTTGTTGTTGTTGTTGTTGTTGTTGTTGTTGTTGTTGTTGTTGTTGTTGTTGTTGTTGTTGTTGTTGTTGTTGTTGTTGTTGTTGTTGTTGTTGTTGTTGTTGTTGTTGTTGTTGTTGTTGTTGTTGTTGTTGTTGTTGTTGTTGTTGTTGTTGTTGTTGTTGTTGTTGTTGTTGTTGTTGTTGTTGTTGTTGTTGTTGTTGTTGTTGTTGTTGTTGTTGTTGTTGTTGTTGTTGTTGTTGTTGTTGTTGTTGTTGTTGTTGTTGTTGTTGTTGTTGTTGTTGTTGTTGTTGTTGTTGTTGTTGTTGTTGTTGTTGTTGTTGTTGTTGTTGTTGTTGTTGTTGTTGTTGTTGTTGTTGTTGTTGTTGTTGTTGTTGTTGTTGTTGTTGTTGTTGTTGTTGTTGTTGTTGTTGTTGTTGTTGTTGTTGTTGTTGTTGTTGTTGTTGTTGTTGTTGTTGTTGTTGTTGTTGTTGTTGTTGTTGTTGTTGTTGTTGTTGTTGTTGTTGTTGTTGTTGTTGTTGTTGTTGTTGTTGTTGTTGTTGTTGTTGTTGTTGTTGTTGTTGTTGTTGTTGTTGTTGTTGTTGTTGTTGTTGTTGTTGTTGTTGTTGTTGTTGTTGTTGTTGTTGTTGTTGTTGTTGTTGTTGTTGTTGTTGTTGTTGTTGTTGTTGTTGTTGTTGTTGTTGTTGTTGTTGTTGTTGTTGTTGTTGTTGTTGTTGTTGTTGTTGTTGTTGTTGTTGTTGTTGTTGTTGTTGTTGTTGTTGTTGTTGTTGTTGTTGTTGTTGTTGTTGTTGTTGTTGTTGTTGTTGTTGTTGTTGTTGTTGTTGTTGTTGTTGTTGTTGTTGTTGTTGTTGTTGTTGTTGTTGTTGTTGTTGTTGTTGTTGTTGTTGTTGTTGTTGTTGTTGTTGTTGTTGTTGTTGTTGTTGTTGTTGTTGTTGTTGTTGTTGTTGTTGTTGTTGTTGTTGTTGTTGTTGTTGTTGTTGTTGTTGTTGTTGTTGTTGTTGTTGTTGTTGTTGTTGTTGTTGTTGTTGTTGTTGTTGTTGTTGTTGTTGTTGTTGTTGTTGTTGTTGTTGTTGTTGTTGTTGTTGTTGTTGTTGTTGTTGTTGTTGTTGTTGTTGTTGTTGTTGTTGTTGTTGTTGTTGTTGTTGTTGTTGTTGTTGTTGTTGTTGTTGTTGTTGTTGTTGTTGTTGTTGTTGTTGTTGTTGTTGTTGTTGTTGTTGTTGTTGTTGTTGTTGTTGTTGTTGTTGTTGTTGTTGTTGTTGTTGTTGTTGTTGTTGTTGTTGTTGTTGTTGTTGTTGTTGTTGTTGTTGTTGTTGTTGTTGTTGTTGTTGTTGTTGTTGTTGTTGTTGTTGTTGTTGTTGTTGTTGTTGTTGTTGTTGTTGTTGTTGTTGTTGTTGTTGTTGTTGTTGTTGTTGTTGTTGTTGTTGTTGTTGTTGTTGTTGTTGTTGTTGTTGTTGTTGTTGTTGTTGTTGTTGTTGTTGTTGTTGTTGTTGTTGTTGTTGTTGTTGTTGTTGTTGTTGTTGTTGTTGTTGTTGTTGTTGTTGTTGTTGTTGTTGTTGTTGTTGTTGTTGTTGTTGTTGTTGTTGTTGTTGTTGTTGTTGTTGTTGTTGTTGTTGTTGTTGTTGTTGTTGTTGTTGTTGTTGTTGTTGTTGTTGTTGTTGTTGTTGTTGTTGTTGTTGTTGTTGTTGTTCTTGTTGTTGTTGTTGTTGTTGTTGTTGTTGTTGTTGTTGTTGTTGTTGTTGTTGTTGTTGTTGTTGTTGTTGTTGTTGTTGTTGTTGTTGTTGTTGTTGTTGTTGTTGTTGTTGTTGTTGTTGTTGTTGTTGTTGT
>NW_026578383.1:0-14038 GCF_029603195.1 Condylostylus longicornis
TGTCATCTGTCATCTGTCATCTGTCATCTGTCATCTGTCATCTGTCATCTGTCATCTGTCATCTGTCATCTGTCATCTGTCATCTGTCATCTGTCATCTGTCATCTGTCATCTGTCATCTGTCATCTGTCATCTGTCATCTGTCATCTGTCATCTGTCATCTGTCATCTGTCATCTGTCATCTGTCATCTGTCATCTGTCATCTGTCATCTGTCATCTGTCATCTGTCATCTGTCATCTGTCATCTGTCATCTGTCATCTGTCATCTGTCATCTGTCATCTGTCATCTGTCATCTGTCATCTGTCATCTGTCATCTGTCATCTGTCATCTGTCATCTGTCATCTGTCATCTGTCATCTGTCATCTGTCATCTGTCATCTGTCATCTGTCATCTGTCATCTGTCATCTGTCATCTGTCATCTGTCATCTGTCATCTGTCATCTGTCATCTGTCATCTGTCATCTGTCATCTGTCATCTGTCATCTGTCATCTGTCATCTGTCATCTGTCATCTGTCATCTGTCATCTGTCATCTGTCATCTGTCATCTGTCATCTGTCATCTGTCATCTGTCATCTGTCATCTGTCATCTGTCATCTGTCATCTGTCATCTGTCATCTGTCATCTGTCATCTGTCATCTGTCATCTGTCATCTGTCATCTGTCATCTGTCATCTGTCATCTGTCATCTGTCATCTGTCATCTGTCATCTGTCATCTGTCATCTGTCATCATCTGTCATCTGTCATCTGTCATCTGTCATCTGTCATCTGTCATCTGTCATCTGTCATCTGTCATCTGTCATCTGTCATCTGTCATCTGTCATCTGTCATCTGTCATCTGTCATCTGTCATCTGTCATCTGTCATCTGTCATCTGTCATCTGTCATCTGTCATCTGTCATCTGTCATCTGTCATCTGTCATCTGTCATCTGTCATCTGTCATCTGTCATCTGTCATCTGTCACTGTCATCTGTCATCTGTCATCTGTCATCTGTCATCTGTCATCTGTCATCGTCATCTGTCATCTGTCATCTGTCATCTGTCATCTGTCATCTGTCATCTGTCATCTGTCATCTGTCATCTGTCATCTGTCATCTGTCATCTGTCATCTGTCATCTGTCATCTGTCATCTGTCATCTGTCATCTGTCATCTGTCATCTGTCATCTGTCATCTGTCATCTGTCATCTGTCATCTGTCATCTGTCATCTGTCATCTGTCATCTGTCATCTGTCATCTGTCATCTGTCATCTGTCATCTGTCATCTGTCATCTGTCATCTGTCATCTGTCATCTGTCATCTGTCATCTGTCATCTGTCATCTGTCATCTGTCATCTGTCATCTGTCATCTGTCATCTGTCATCTGTCATCTGTCATCTGTCATCTGTCATCTGTCATCTGTCATCTGTCATCTGTCATCTGTCATCTGTCATCTGTCATCTGTCATCTGTCATCTGTCATCTGTCATCTGTCATCTGTCATCTGTCATCTGTCATCTGTCATCTGTCATCTGTCATCTGTCATCTGTCATCTGTCATCTGTCATCTGTCATCTGTCATCTGTCATCTGTCATCTGTCATCTGTCATCTGTCATCTGTCATCTGTCATCTGTCATCTGTCATCTGTCATCTGTCATCTGTCATCTGTCATCTGTCATCTGTCATCTGTCATCTGTCATCTGTCATCTGTCATCTGTCATCTGTCATCTGTCATCTGTCATCTGTCATCTGTCATCTGTCATCTGTCATCTGTCATCTGTCATCTGTCATCTGTCATCTGTCATCTGTCATCTGTCATCTGTCATCTGTCATCTGTCATCTGTCATCTGTCATCTGTCATCTGTCATCTGTCATCTGTCATCTGTCATCTGTCATCTGTCATCTGTCATCTGTCATCTGTCATCTGTCATCTGTCATCTGTCATCTGTCATCTGTCATCTGTCATCTGTCATCTGTCATCTGTCATCTGTCATCTGTCATCTGTCATCTGTCATCTGTCATCTGTCATCTGTCATCTGTCATCTGTCATCTGTCATCTGTCATCTGTCATCTGTCATCTGTCATCTGTCATCTGTCATCTGTCATCTGTCATCTGTCATCTGTCATCTGTCATCTGTCATCTGTCATCTGTCATCTGTCATCTGTCATCTGTCATCTGTCATCTGTCATCTGTCATCTGTCATCTGTCATCTGTCATCTGTCATCTGTCATCTGTCATCTGTCATCTGTCATCTGTCATCTGTCATCTGTCATCTGTCATCTGTCATCTGTCATCTGTCATCTGTCATCTGTCATCTGTCATCTGTCATCTGTCATCTGTCATCTGTCATCTGTCATCTGTCATCTGTCATCTGTCATCTGTCATCTGTCATCTGTCATCTGTCATCTGTCATCTGTCATCTGTCATCTGTCATCTGTCATCTGTCATCTGTCATCTGTCATCTGTCATCTGTCATCTGTCATCTGTCATCTGTCATCTGTCATCTGTCATCTGTCATCTGTCATCTGTCATCTGTCATCTGTCATCTGTCATCTGTCATCTGTCATCTGTCATCTGTCATCTGTCATCTGTCATCTGTCATCTGTCATCTGTCATCTGTCATCTGTCATCTGTCATCTGTCATCTGCATCTGTCATCTGTCATCTGTCATCTGTCATCTGTCATCTGTCATCTGTCATCTGTCATCTGTCATCTGTCATCTGTCATCTGTCATCTGTCATCTGTCATCTGTCATCTGTCATCTGTCATCTGTCATCTGTCATCTGTCATCTGTCATCTGTCATCTGTCATCTGTCATCTGTCATCTGTCATCTGTCATCTGTCATCTGTCATCTGTCATCTGTCATCTGTCATCTGTCATCTGTCATCTGTCATCTGTCATCTGTCATCTGTCATCTGTCATCTGTCATCTGTCATCTGTCATCTGTCATCTGTCATCTGTCATCTGTCATCTGTCATCTGTCATCTGTCATCTGTCATCTGTCATCTGTCATCTGTCATCTGTCATCTGTCATCTGTCATCTGTCATCTGTCATCTGTCATCTGTCATCTGTCATCTGTCATCTGTCATCTGTCATCTGTCATCTGTCATCTGTCATCTGTCATCTGTCATCTGTCATCTGTCATCTGTCATCTGTCATCTGTCATCTGTCATCTGTCATCTGTCATCTGTCATCTGTCATCTGTCATCTGTCATCTGTCATCTGTCATCTGTCATCTGTCATCTGTCATCTGTCATCTGTCATCTGTCATCTGTCATCTGTCATCTGTCATCTGTCATCTGTCATCTGTCATCTGTCATCTGTCATCTGTCATCTGTCATCTGTCATCTGTCATCTGTCATCTGTCATCTGTCATCTGTCATCTGTCATCTGTCATCTGTCATCTGTCATCTGTCATCTGTCATCTGTCATCTGTCATCTGTCATCTGTCATCTGTCATCTGTCATCTGTCATCTGTCATCTGTCATCTGTCATCTGTCATCTGTCATCTGTCATCTGTCATCTGTCATCTGTCATCTGTCATCTGTCATCTGTCATCTGTCATCTGTCATCTGTCATCTGTCATCTGTCATCTGTCATCTGTCATCTGTCATCTGTCATCTGTCATCTGTCATCTGTCATCTGTCATCTGTCATCTGTCATCTGTCATCTGTCATCTGTCATCTGTCATCTGTCATCTGTCATCTGTCATCTGTCATCTGTCATCTGTCATCTGTCATCTGTCATCTGTCATCTGTCATCTGTCATCTGTCATCTGTCATCTGTCATCTGTCATCTGTCATCTGTCATCTGTCATCTGTCATCTGTCATCTGTCATCTGTCATCTGTCATCTGTCATCTGTCATCTGTCATCTGTCATCTGTCATCTGTCATCTGTCATCTGTCATCTGTCATCTGTCATCTGTCATCTGTCATCTGTCATCTGTCATCTGTCATCTGTCATCTGTCATCTGTCATCTGTCATCTGTCATCTGTCATCTGTCATCTGTCATCTGTCATCTGTCATCTGTCATCTGTCATCATCTGTCATCTGTCATCTGTCATCTGTCATCGTCATCTGTCATCTGTCATCTGTCATCTGTCATCTGTCATCTGTCATCTGTCATCTGTCATCTGTCATCTGTCATCTGTCATCTGTCATCTGTCATCTGTCATCTGTCATCTGTCATCTGTCATCTGTCATCATCTGTCATCTGTCATCTGTCATCTGTCATCTGTCATCTGTCATCTGTCATCTGTCATCTGTCATCTGTCATCTGTCATCTGTCATCTGTCATCTGTCATCTGTCATCTGTCATCTGTCATCTGTCATCTGTCTGTCATCTGTCATCTGTCATCTGTCATCTGTCATCTGTCATCTGTCATCTGTCATCTGTCATCTGTCATCTGTCATCTGTCATTGTCATCTGTCATCTGTCATCTGTCATCTGTCATCTGTCATCTGTCATCTGTCATCTGTCATCTGTCATCTGTCATCTGTCATCTGTCATCTGTCATCTGTCATCTGTCATCTGTCATCTGTCATCTGTCATCTGTCATCTGTCATCTGTCATCTGTCATCTGTCATCTGTCATTTGTCATCTGTCATCTGTCATCTGTCATCTGTCTGTCATCTGTCATCTGTCATCTGTCATCTGTCATCTGTCATCTGTCATCTGTCATTGTCATCTGTCATCTGTCATCTGTCATCTGTCATCTGTCATCTGTCATCTGTCATCTGTCATCTGTCATCTGTCATCTGTCATCTGTCATCTGTCATCTGTCATCTGTCATCTGTCATCTGTCATCTGTCATCTGTCATCTGTCATCTGTCATCTGTCATCTGTCTGTCATCTGTCATCTGTCATCTGTCATCTGTCATCTGTCATCTGTCATCTGTCATCTGTCATCTGTCATCTGTCATCTGTCATCTGTCATCTGTCATCTGTCATCTGTCATCTGTCATCTGTCATCTGTCATCTGTCATCTGTCATCTGTCAGTGTCATCTGTCATCTGTCATCTGTCCATCTGTCATCTGTCATCTGTCATCTGTCTGTCATCTGTCATCTGTCATCTGTCATCTGTCATCTGTCATCTGTCATCTGTCATCTGTCATCTGTCATCTGTCATCTGTCATCTGTCATCTGTCATCTGTCATCTGTCATCTGTCATCTGTCATCTGTCATCTGTCATCTGTCATCTGTCATCTGTCATCTGTCATCTGTCATCTGTCATCTGTCATCTGTCATCTGTCATCTGTCATCTGTCATCTGTCATCTGTCATCTGTCATCTGTCATCTGTCATCTGTCATCTGTCATCTGTCATCTGTCATCTGTCATTCTGTCATCTGTCATCTGTCATCTGTCATCTGTCATCTGTCATCTGTCATCTGTCATCTGTCATCTGTCATCTGTCATCTGTCATCTGTCATCTGTCATCTGTCATCTGTCATCTGTCATCTGTCATCTGTCATCTGTCATCTGTCATCTGTCATCTGTCATCTGTCATCTGTCATCTGTCATCTGTCATCTGTCATCTGTCATCTGTCATCTGTCATCTGTCATCTGTCATCTGTCATCTGTCATCTGTCATCTGTCATCTGTCATCTGTCATCTGTCATCTGTCATCTGTCATCTGTCATCTGTCATCTGTCATCTGTCATCTGTCATCTGTCATCTGTCATCTGTCATCTGTCATCTGTCATCTGTCATCTGTCATCTGTCATCTGTCATCTGTCATCTGTCATCTGTCATCTGTCATCTGTCATCTGTCATCTGTCATCTGTCATCTGTCATCTGTCATCTGTCATCTGTCATCTGTCATCTGTCATCTGTCATCTGTCATCTGTCATCTGTCATCTGTCATCTGTCATCTGTCATCTGTCATCTGTCATCTGTCATCTGTCATCTGTCATCTGTCATCTGTCATCTGTCATCTGTCATCTGTCATCTGTCATCTGTCATCTGTCATCTGTCATCTGTCATCTGTCATCTGTCATCTGTCATCTGTCATCTGTCATCTGTCATCTGTCATCTGTCATCTGTCATCTGTCATCTGTCATCTGTCATCTGTCATCTGTCATCTGTCATCTGTCATCTGTCATCTGTCATCTGTCATCTGTCATCTGTCATCTGTCATCTGTCATCTGTCATCTGTCATCTGTCATCTGTCATCTGTCATCTGTCATCTGTCATCTGTCATCTGTCATCTGTCATCTGTCATCTGTCATCTGTCATCTGTCATCTGTCATCTGTCATCTGTCATCTGTCATCTGTCATCTGTCATCTGTCATCTGTCATCTGTCATCTGTCATCTGTCATCTGTCATCTGTCATCTGTCATCTGTCATCTGTCATCTGTCATCTGTCATCTGTCATCTGTCATCTGTCATCTGTCATCTGTCATCTGTCATCTGTCATCTGTCATCTGTCATCTGTCATCTGTCATCTGTCATCTGTCATCTGTCATCTGTCATCTGTCATCTGTCATCTGTCATCTGTCATCTGTCATCTGTCATCTGTCATCTGTCATCTGTCATCTGTCATCTGTCATCTGTCATCTGTCATCTGTCATCTGTCATCTGTCATCTGTCATCTGTCATCTGTCATCTGTCATCTGTCATCTGTCATCTGTCATCTGTCATCTGTCATCTGTCATCTGTCATCTGTCATCTGTCATCTGTCATCTGTCATCTGTCATCTGTCATCTGTCATCTGTCATCTGTCATCTGTCATCTGTCATCTGTCATCTGTCATCTGTCATCTGTCATCTGTCATCTGTCATCTGTCATCTGTCATCTGTCATCTGTCATCTGTCATCTGTCATCTGTCATCTGTCATCTGTCATCTGTCATCTGTCATCTGTCATCTGTCATCTGTCATCTGTCATCTGTCATCTGTCATCTGTCATCTGTCATCTGTCATCTGTCATCTGTCATCTGTCATCTGTCATCTGTCATCTGTCATCTGTCATCTGTCATCTGTCATCTGTCATCTGTCATCTGTCATCTGTCATCTGTCATCTGTCATCTGTCATCTGTCATCTGTCATCTGTCATCTGTCATCTGTCATCTGTCATCTGTCATCTGTCATCTGTCATCTGTCATCTGTCATCTGTCATCTGTCATCTGTCATCTGTCATCTGTCATCTGTCATCTGTCATCTGTCATCTGTCATCTGTCATCTGTCATCTGTCATCTGTCATCTGTCATCTGTCATCTGTCATCTGTCATCTGTCATCTGTCATCTGTCATCTGTCATCTGTCATCTGTCATCTGTCATCTGTCATCTGTCATCTGTCATCTGTCATCTGTCATCTGTCATCTGTCATCTGTCATCTGTCATCTGTCATCTGTCATCTGTCATCTGTCATCTGTCATCTGTCATCTGTCATCTGTCATCTGTCATCTGTCATCTGTCATCTGTCATCTGTCATCTGTCATCTGTCATCTGTCATCTGTCATCTGTCATCTGTCATCTGTCATCTGTCATCTGTCATCTGTCATCTGTCATCTGTCATCTGTCATCTGTCATCTGTCATCTGTCATCTGTCATCTGTCATCTGTCATCTGTCATCTGTCATCTGTCATCTGTCATCTTCGTCATCTGTCATCTGTCATCTGTCATCTGTCATCTGTCATCTGTCATCTGTCATCTGTCATCTGTCATCTGTCATCTGTCATCTGTCATCTGTCATCTGTCATCTGTCATCTGTCATCTGTCATCTGTCATCTGTCATCTGTCATCTGTCATCTGTCATCTGTCATCTGTCATCTGTCATCTGTCATCTGTCATCTGTCATCTGTCATCTGTCATCTGTCATCTGTCATCTGTCATCTGTCATCTGTCATCTGTCATCTGTCATCTGTCATCTGTCATCTGTCATCTGTCATCTGTCATCTGTCATCTGTCATCTGTCATCTGTCATCTGTCATCTGTCATCTGTCATCTGTCATCTGTCATCTGTCATCTGTCATCTGTCATCTGTCATCTGTCATCTGTCATCTGTCATCTGTCATCTGTCATCTGTCATCTGTCATCTGTCATCTGTCATCTGTCATCTGTCATCTGTCATCTGTCATCTGTCATCTGTCATCTGTCATCTGTCATCTGTCATCTGTCATCTGTCATCTGTCATCTGTCATCTGTCATCTGTCATCTGTCATCTGTCATCTGTCATCTGTCATCTGTCATCTGTCATCTGTCATCTGTCATCTGTCATCTGTCATCTGTCATCTGTCATCTGTCATCTGTCATCTGTCATCTGTCATCTGTCATCTGTCATCTGTCATCTGTCATCTGTCATCTGTCATCTGTCATCTGTCATCTGTCATCTGTCATCTGTCATCTGTCATCTGTCATCTGTCATCTGTCATCTGTCATCTGTCATCTGTCATCTGTCATCTGTCATCTGTCATCTGTCATCTGTCATCTGTCATCTGTCATCTGTCATCTGTCATCTGTCATCTGTCATCTGTCATCTGTCATCTGTCATCTGTCATCTGTCATCTGTCATCTGTCATCTGTCATCTGTCATCTGTCATCTGTCATCTGTCATCTGTCATCTGTCATCTGTCATCTGTCATCTGTCATCTGTCATCTGTCATCTGTCATCTGTCATCTGTCATCTGTCATCTGTCATCTGTCATCTGTCATCTGTCATCTGTCATCTGTCATCTGTCATCTGTCATCTGTCATCTGTCATCTGTCATCTGTCATCTGTCATCTGTCATCTGTCATCTGTCATCTGTCATCTGTCATCTGTCATCTGTCATCTGTCATCTGTCATCTGTCATCTGTCATCTGTCATCTGTCATCTGTCATCTGTCATCTGTCATCTGTCATCTGTCATCTGTCATCTGTCATCTGTCATCTGTCATCTGTCATCTGTCATCTGTCATCTGTCATCTGTCATCTGTCATCTGTCATCTGTCATCTGTCATCTGTCATCTGTCATCTGTCATCTGTCATCTGTCATCTGTCATCTGTCATCTGTCATCTGTCATCTGTCATCTGTCATCTGTCATCTGTCATCTGTCATCTGTCATCTGTCATCTGTCATCTGTCATCTGTCATCTGTCATCTGTCATCTGTCATCTGTCATCTGTCATCTGTCATCTGTCATCTGTCATCTGTCATCTGTCATCTGTCATCTGTCATCTGTCATCTGTCATCTGTCATCTGTCATCTGTCATCTGTCATCTGTCATCTGTCATCTGTCATCTGTCATCTGTCATCTGTCATCTGTCATCTGTCATCTGTCATCTGTCATCTGTCATCTGTCATCTGTCATCTGTCATCTGTCATCTGTCATCTGTCATCTGTCATCTGTCATCTGTCATCTGTCATCTGTCATCTGTCATCTGTCATCTGTCATCTGTCATCTGTCATCTGTCATCTGTCATCTGTCATCTGTCATCTGTCATCTGTCATCTGTCATCTGTCATCTGTCATCTGTCATCTGTCATCTGTCATCTGTCATCTGTCATCTGTCATCTGTCATCTGTCATCTGTCATCTGTCATCTGTCATCTGTCATCTGTCATCTGTCATCTGTCATCTGTCATCTGTCATCTGTCATCTCTGTCATCTGTCATCTGTCATCTGTCATCTGTCATCTGTCATCTGTCATCTGTCATCTGTCATCTGTCATCTGTCATCTGTCATCTGTCATCTGTCATCTGTCATCTGTCATCTGTCATCTGTCATCTGTCATCTGTCATCTGTCATCTGTCATCTGTCATCTGTCATCTGTCATCTGTCATCTGTCATCTGTCATCTGTCATCTGTCATCTGTCATCTGTCATCTGTCATCTGTCATCTGTCATCTGTCATCTGTCATCTGTCATCTGTCATCTGTCATCTGTCATCTGTCATCTGTCATCTGTCATCTGTCATCTGTCATCTGTCATCTGTCATCTGTCATCTGTCATCTGTCATCTGTCATCTGTCATCTGTCATCTGTCATCTGTCATCTGTCATCTGTCATCTGTCATCTGTCATCTGTCATCTGTCATCTGTCATCTGTCATCTGTCATCTGTCATCTGTCATCTGTCATCTGTCATCTGTCATCTGTCATCTGTCATCTGTCATCTGTCATCTGTCATCTGTCATCTGTCATCTGTCATCTGTCATCTGTCATCTGTCATCTGTCATCTGTCATCTGTCATCTGTCATCTGTCATCTGTCATCTGTCATCTGTCATCTGTCATCTGTCATCTGTCATCTGTCATCTGTCATCTGTCATCTGTCATCTGTCATCTGTCATCTGTCATCTGTCATCTGTCATCTGTCATCTGTCATCTGTCATCTGTCATCTGTCATCTGTCATCTGTCATCTGTCATCTGTCATCTGTCATCTGTCATCTGTCATCTGTCATCTGTCATCTGTCATCTGTCATCTGTCATCTGTCATCTGTCATCTGTCATCTGTCATCTGTCATCTGTCATCTGTCATCTGTCATCTGTCATCTGTCATCTGTCATCTGTCATCTGTCATCTGTCATCTGTCATCTGTCATCTGTCATCTGTCATCTGTCATCTGTCATCTGTCATCTGTCATCTGTCATCTGTCATCTGTCATCTGTCATCTGTCATCTGTCATCTGTCATCTGTCATCTGTCATCTGTCATCTGTCATCTGTCATCTGTCATCTGTCATCTGTCATCTGTCATCTGTCATCTGTCATCTGTCATCTGTCATCTGTCATCTGTCATCTGTCATCTGTCATCTGTCATCTGTCATCTGTCATCTGTCATCTGTCATCTGTCATCTGTCATCTGTCATCTGTCATCTGTCATCTGTCATCTGTCATCTGTCATCTGTCATCTGTCATCTGTCATCTGTCATCTGTCATCTGTCATCTGTCATCTGTCATCTGTCATCTGTCATCTGTCATCTGTCATCTGTCATCTGTCATCTGTCATCTGTCATCTGTCATCTGTCATCTGTCATCTGTCATCTGTCATCTGTCATCTGTCATCTGTCATCTGTCATCTGTCATCTGTCATCTGTCATCTGTCATCTGTCATCTGTCATCTGTCATCTGTCATCTGTCATCTGTCATCTGTCATCTGTCATCTGTCATCTGTCATCTGTCATCTGTCATCTGTCATCTGTCATCTGTCATCTGTCATCTGTCATCTGTCATCTGTCATCTGTCATCTGTCATCTGTCATCTGTCATCTGTCATCTGTCATCTGTCATCTGTCATCTGTCATCTGTCATCTGTCATCTGTCATCTGTCATCTGTCATCTGTCATCTGTCATCTGTCATCTGTCATCTGTCATCTGTCATCTGTCATCTGTCATCTGTCATCTGTCATCTGTCATCTGTCATCTGTCATCTGTCATCTGTCATCTGTCATCTGTCATCTGTCATCTGTCATCTGTCATCTGTCATCTGTCATCTGTCATCTGTCATCTGTCATCTGTCATCTGTCATCTGTCATCTGTCATCTGTCATCTGTCATCTGTCATCTGTCATCTGTCATCTGTCATCTGTCATCTGTCATCTGTCATCTGTCATCTGTCATCTGTCATCTGTCATCTGTCATCTGTCATCTGTCATCTGTCATCTGTCATCTGTCATCTGTCATCTGTCATCTGTCATCTGTCATCTGTCATCTGTCATCTGTCATCTGTCATCTGTCATCTGTCATCTGTCATCTGTCATCTGTCATCTGTCATCTGTCATCTGTCATCTGTCATCTGTCATCTGTCATCTGTCATCTGTCATCTGTCATCTGTCATCTGTCATCTGTCATCTGTCATCTGTCATCTGTCATCTGTCATCTGTCATCTGTCATCTGTCATCTGTCATCTGTCATCTGTCATCTGTCATCTGTCATCTGTCATCTGTCATCTGTCATCTGTCATCTGTCATCTGTCATCTGTCATCTGTCATCTGTCATCTGTCATCTGTCATCTGTCATCTGTCATCTGTCATCTGTCATCTGTCATCTGTCATCTGTCATCTGTCATCTGTCATCTGTCATCTGTCATCTGTCATCTGTCATCTGTCATCTGTCATCTGTCATCTGTCATCTGTCATCTGTCATCTGTCATCTGTCATCTGTCATCTGTCATCTGTCATCTGTCATCTGTCATCTGTCATCTGTCATCTGTCATCTGTCATCTGTCATCTGTCATCTGTCATCTGTCATCTGTCATCTGTCATCTGTCATCTGTCATCTGTCATCTGTCATCTGTCATCTGTCATCTGTCATCTGTCATCTGTCATCTGTCATCTGTCATCTGTCATCTGTCATCTGTCATCTGTCATCTGTCATCTGTCATCTGTCATCTGTCATCTGTCATCTGTCATCTGTCATCTGTCATCTGTCATCTGTCATCTGTCATCTGTCATCTGTCATCTGTCATCTGTCATCTGTCATCTGTCATCTGTCATCTGTCATCTGTCATCTGTCATCTGTCATCTGTCATCTGTCATCTGTCATCTGTCATCTGTCATCTGTCATCTGTCATCTGTCATCTGTCATCTGTCATCTGTCATCTGTCATCTGTCATCTGTCATCTGTCATCTGTCATCTGTCATCTGTCATCTGTCATCTGTCATCTGTCATCTGTCATCTGTCATCTGTCATCTGTCATCTGTCATCTGTCATCTGTCATCTGTCATCTGTCATCTGTCATCTGTCATCTGTCATCTGTCATCTGTCATCTGTCATCTGTCATCTGTCATCTGTCATCTGTCATCTGTCATCTGTCATCTGTCATCTGTCATCTGTCATCTGTCATCTGTCATCTGTCATCTGTCATCTGTCATCTGTCATCTGTCATCTGTCATCTGTCATCTGTCATCTGTCATCTGTCATCTGTCATCTGTCATCTGTCATCTGTCATCTGTCATCTGTCATCTGTCATCTGTCAT
Source organism: Condylostylus longicornis (assembly GCF_029603195.1). NCBI lineage: Eukaryota > Metazoa > Arthropoda > Insecta > Diptera > Dolichopodidae > Condylostylus > Condylostylus longicornis. Next base: position 12,869 of record NW_026578383.1, read on the forward strand.
CTGTCATCTGTCATCTGTCATCTGTCATCTGTCATCTGTCATCTGTCATCTGTCATCTGTCATCTGTCATCTGTCATCTGTCATCTGTCATCTGTCATCTGTCATCTGTCATCTGTCATCTGTCATCTGTCATCTGTCATCTGTCATCTGTCATCTGTCATCTGTCATCTGTCATCTGTCATCTGTCATCTGTCATCTGTCATCTGTCATCTGTCATCTGTCATCTGTCATCTGTCATCTGTCATCTGTCATCTGTCATCTGTCATCTGTCATCTGTCATCTGTCATCTGTCATCTGTCATCTGTCATCTGTCATCTGTCATCTGTCATCTGTCATCTGTCATCTGTCATCTGTCATCTGTCATCTGTCATCTGTCATCTGTCATCTGTCATCTGTCATCTGTCATCTGTCATCTGTCATCTGTCATCTGTCATCTGTCATCTGTCATCTGTCATCTGTCATCTGTCATCTGTCATCTGTCATCTGTCATCTGTCATCTGTCATCTGTCATCTGTCATCTGTCATCTGTCATCTGTCATCTGTCATCTGTCATCTGTCATCTGTCATCTGTCATCTGTCATCTGTCATCTGTCATCTGTCATCTGTCATCTGTCATCTGTCATCTGTCATCTGTCATCTGTCATCTGTCATCTGTCATCTGTCATCTGTCATCTGTCATCTGTCATCTGTCATCTGTCATCTGTCATCTGTCATCTGTCATCTGTCATCTGTCATCTGTCATCTGTCATCTGTCATCTGTCATCTGTCATCTGTCATCTGTCATCTGTCATCTGTCATCTGTCATCTGTCATCTGTCATCTGTCATCTGTCATCTGTCATCTGTCATCTGTCATCTGTCATCTGTCATCTGTCATCTGTCATCTGTCATCTGTCATCTGTCATCTGTCATCTGTCATCTGTCATCTGTCATCTGTCATCTGTCATCTGTCATCTGTCATCTGTCATCTGTCATCTGTCATCTGTCATCTGTCATCTGTCATCTGTCATCTGTCATCTGTCATCTGTCATCTGTCATCTGTCATCTGTCATCTGTCATCTGTCATCTGTCATCTGTCATCTGTCATCTGTCATCTGTCATCTGTCATCTGTCATCTGTCATCTGTCATCTGTCATCTGTCATCTGTCATCTGTCATCTGTCATCTGTCATC
>NW_026578384.1:0-39253 GCF_029603195.1 Condylostylus longicornis
CGTTCCGCTCTTGAGTCATTTTTGGCACCGTACCTTTTAGTTGCTGTAGCACTGTGAGTGTCATATGTCTATTTGTACAATTTTCTATATTTGATTACTTGAAGAGTTCGAGAGATCAGAATGAATGAGTTCAAGGATTCCCGAACAAGGAATGATGAAGAGGACACCAAAGAAATACTTGATATGTATGCAACAGAGAGCCCGAAACTAGACAAAAAAAGTGGTCCAGAGAGAGTTAAACAAGATCGGACAATTGGTTCAGGTGGGGGAGGTCGAGTTACCTCCTCTAAACGAGAATTACCTGTTTGGTGGAATTGGGGTAAAAGAGCTGATGGGTGTGGTGAGGGCGTATGCCACACGGACATTCGATGAGGAACTTGATTTGATTCAAAACTTAACAGTGAAAAAAACAGCAGAAGGTCTGTGCGAAGCGCTCAGAACGACGGCTGAGGAAGGGACCAGTGACGATCTTCATTTGCAAGAATTAAGGAAAGAAGTGTTTTCGACGAATGTCAACGTCGTCCGAAAAGCCACACGTAAGCTGGTAGTAGTGACTCACTCCAAAATGACAATTCAGGTGCTTCTGGCTGTTTCTACTTTGTGTTCTTTCAGCTTTCTGGTATTTGCTGTGGACGGCATCAAAGGATTTCATTCTACGCGTTCTCATGGCAGCTGGAATTGTTTCACTTATTCTTGGACTCGTTTTTGGGGAGCGCAAGGAAATTGGTGGGAGTCTTAGAGCATTTATTATTCATCAACATTTGAGACATCGATGAATGCGCGTGAATTTCTGATTTTCATCTCTGTTTTTCAGAATGGATTGAAGGAGCTGCGATATTTCTAGCAGTTGTTATTGTTCTCCTCGTCACTGCTGGAAACGATTGGATGAAAGAACGACAATTCGCTGCTTTAGTTCAGAAAGATGAGAAACACTGTTCATGTCGACGTGACGGACATCTGCATCAAATATCCACTGAAAGCCTTCTGGTTGGCGACATAATTCTTGTCGAAGCAGGGGACGAAATCCCAACAGTACGCTGTAATATTATTACGGTGCAATAGTCATTTTGAATTAGGATTGTTTGGTTTTGAGTTGCCGAGATCTCTCGCTGGATGAGTCGTCAATGACAGGTAGACCAGAAGAGGAGGTGGAAGCCACACTTCCTTGTGTTCTCTCTTAGGGGAATCTCATACAGTCAGAAAAAGTTCCCTAGCGCAGAGTTTAGTCCAGCGGAACGAAGCGCAGCAATCAAGTCCCAAAGCAGCCCAAGATCTCCATCGAGCCATCAAGAGCCCTGTTGTTCTTTCTGGTGAGTGCCTCGCTACAAAGCTCTAAACCCTGTCGTTCATCTATCAGGAAGCGTGGTAACCGATGGCTCAGGAATTTTACTTGTTGTTGCCGTTGGAGGAAATTCTGAGGTGCTGCCGCCTTCACAATAAGTTGTTTGTTCATCTATTCTCCATCAGGCTGGTCAACTGCTCCAAAAGTTGAGCATTGATGTTGAGCCAACGCCTCTTCAAAGTCGGTCAGCCGAAGATTTTTCTATTTTTACTTTCTCATTCCCACAGACAAATTAAATGCTCTTGCTCGTGACATCGGGAACGTTGGATTTGCTGCAGCATGTCTTACCCTCTTAGTATTGATCATTCAGTAAGAGAATGCTTGGACATATTCACAACTTTGGCTGTTTGCGACAGATATTGGATTCTATTCGCTGTTCATCCAGAAGACCGAACAGATTCCAACTTCGGAGATGTGACATCATCCCATATTCAATTCTTGGTTGAAGCTATCACAATTGTTGTCGTTGCAGTTCCTGAAGGTCTTCCCTTAGCAGTTACCTTGTCGCTTGCCTTTTCCGTCGGGAGAATGCTAAAGGATCAGAATTATGTTCGTCGACTTGCAGCTTGCGAAACCATGGGAGGTGCCAACGAGATTTGTTCGGATAAAACCGGCACGTTGACGAAAAATCAGATGGCAGTTGAAGCATTCTGGAATGGCTCGAAACTATCAGAAGTTCATGGACGAACGACGTTACCGCATTTAGCAGAAGGAGAGTTGAACATTGATACCGGAGGAGTCACGACCTTCAGCTTTCCTCGTCTGTTACCGAATTATTATTCTGAAATTTTGTTCGAATCAATCGCGCTGAATTCAACTGCCTATTTGGAAGAAGTGTCGGGAGCGAAAGTAGGAAACCTTCACCCTGTTGGAGCCATCAAGCACATCGGGTCTCCAACTGAGTGCGCCCTATTGGAATTTCTAATCGTAAGGAAGTTCTGCATTCGCTGCATTCAATTGTTTTTTTGTGGGTGTGTTGTTAATCTAGAATATGGGTTCCGATTACAACAAAATTCGAGCTGAGAAAGGAACTGAAGATAAAATAATTCAGCGAATTCCATTTAACAGTGAACGCAAATTGATGACGACTGTTATCAAATGTCCGGATCCAGAGAAACCGCAACATTATCGCGTCTACGTGAAGGGGGCCGTTGAAATCGTTCTCCGGTTGTGCCGATCTCGAATTGATTCCGCAGGAAATCTGAGGAACGTAAGGAATGTCGTTTCTGTTGGTGAAGAAATGCATCCAATTAGAACGTTTGTATTGACGTGATTCAGAGGAAGCTGTTGCGTTATTGCAGGATTGAACCTGTTCACATTGAGCGTATTGAACGACAAGTTGTTGACCAAATGACGTGCCAAGCTTTGAGAACAATCTGTCTCGCATACAAAGATTTTAACCCAAATGAAGAGAAAGATTGGAACGAATTTGCGTCTCAATCGGACGTCTTTCTTCAGAATCCTTCTGAGAAGGGCGCTTATGGTTCAACGCTTCTGGTGGTACCCAGTGCAGGAGTCCTTCAGCAACCAGTGACCCCGACGTCCACTTTGAGATGGATGAAAGAGCGAAAATTCTACAAGATGGAGTTGGGACTTGCTTGTCTGGGACTAGCCGGAATGAGGTACGAAATGTCACCTGGGTGTTGTTCAAGTGTTTTTTTTTCAGAGATCCTTTGCGCGAGGAAGTTCCGGCGGCCGTTCGACGTTGCCAGGATGCCGGAATTCGCGTTCGAATGGTAACCGGGGACAACATTGAAACAGCGAAACAAATCGGTATCAAGTGCAACATTTATCATCCAGAGACTGGCGGACTTGCAATGACGGGATCAGATTTCTACGCGACGGTATGACTCGAAATATTTGGATGATTCAAGGGATGCGCGCGTTTGTAGGTTGGGGGGATTATTTGCGAGAATTGCAGAACTGCAGAATGCGACTGTCCGGCTGCATTCAACCAACGGCCCTCAGGCCGAAAGCGACTCGCACCGCCATCTCCGGCATCGTCTCGACGGCAGACGACCACAGCCGGACAATCATCCCCATCTTTGGCTTCGAGTCGTCAGTCCCGTCCATTACTTCCGTTGCCCAGTCATCACCAAAAAGGGGCGGATCAGCCACGTGATTCCGAAACGGAACCTGATCATAAAATCGAAAATGATCAACAGCCACACGTCATGACAACATCAACAGGTGATTCCGCAGCATCACACACTCAGAGTCCCACAAATGAATCTGGCTCTTCGCGTTGCTGCCCGTGTCCGATCGGAGCGAAACGGGATCGCGGAACGTCTGTCGACAAAGAGGAAGTCGAAAGACTCTTGGTGAAGAAGACTCGGGTTGATGTTCTCGGAAATATGGACGCATTTGAAAAGATCGCGGAGAAACTGGAAGTTCTCGCACGTTCGCAGCCTACGGACAAGTACGCGCTTGTCGTTGGCTTGCGTTCGCTCGGAGCCGTCGTTGCTGTCACGGGTGACGGAACGAACGACGCGCCTGCCCTCAAAAAAGCTGGTACTGAAATTGTTTCTCTGCTGATCGATTCTCTTGTTTGTTTTAGACGTGGGATTTGCAATGGGTATTGCAGGAAAAGAGGTTGCCAAACAAGCGGCTGATATTGTTCTCTTGGATGACAATTTTGAATCAATTGTTCGTGCTGTGAAATGGGGAAGAAATATCTATGATAATATTCGACGATTTTTACAATTTCAACTCACGGTCAATGTTGTTGCCGTAATCACAGCGTTTATTGGTGCCGTGATTCTTCGATCTTCACCATTGAATGCAGTTCAGCTTCTATGGGTTAATCTGATTATGGACACGTTTGCATCACTTGCATTGGCTACGGAACCTCCAACTGAAGGATTACTCGATCGTCCGCCTCATTCTCGAAACGAATATCTCGTGAATAGAGTACGGAACAACTTCACGTGTTTCGCTCATTGTCGTTGTCTTTCAGTTGATGACGCGAAATATTTTGGGACAAGCCGCGTATCAATTGGCGGTTATGATGGTCTTGATATTTACTGCAGATTCATGGATTCCTGAGAAATCATCTCCTCATTACGAGCAATTCGAAGGAGCGTATGGAGGATTTTCTCAATTTTCAACACATGGAGACGGGCATACTTATGTTACATCAGGTCGTCGATTTACTCCATTCTCGAATCATGAGGAATATAAACGCACCTGGACAATTGTAAGTAGAGAAGTGATAAACGATCAATTCATTATGATCTTATCAGAATATCGGACCCAGTCGACATTACACAGTTGTATTCAATACATTTGTTTGGCTCCAAATTTTCAATATGATTAACGCTCGTCAAATTAATGATGAAAATTAATGTCTTCAGCCGAGCATTCTCTAATCCTCTCTGGTTGATCATCGTGGTTGTCATTTGTGTTGGGACAAATTCTTCTTGTTCAATTTGGGGGTTATGCTCTCGAGAATCATTTAGATGGACTGACGTGGGCTCAGTGGGGAATCTGTATCGCATTGGGGGCAGGAACACTTCTTGTGCATCTTGCTCTCCATCTCGTTCCCGCCCATAAAATCAAGTACATTCCTCAGGCAGGAATGAAGGAGGCGGATTTGCTGGCGGGGGGAACAAATCTTGCTCTGGCCTCTCGCGGAAGGTACGCGTCCTTTCCTCCCTGCCAGTCTCAGTTTTTTCTCTCCAGATTTTCTACCGAAAGACTTTCCTCTCGCTTGGCATCTGGATTGCACAATCAGGGTTTTCGCCCCGCGTGAGTTTTCAGCTCCAACTCTTCTTATTTGTTATTTATCGTACACCATTTTTTGTCTCTTTGTTATTCAGATCAGCAACAACGCTTTCTCAAACGATCGGGTCACCAGCGAGCGAGCATCGTCTCCAGTCAAATTTACGTTCCAGACGGGATTATCGTCCTTCTCTCTCTGGGCCTGTCGGGTTCAACACTCTTGCAGAGTCTGTGGTTTAATGAAAATCGTTTTTACTCTGAATTTGTTTTCTTTGTGTTTGATTGTGTTTGTTTTTCTGCGTGGTTGGAGATATTAGCAAACCTCAAAACATGCGACTTCATCAGGGCCAGAAATTTCAAAAAACGATGAATCGATCGGGCAGAAGTCTTTTTCTAGAGGCTGCTGTTGGGGATGTTCGTCATCGTCAAAAAAAGGAAAAAGAAGAGAGAAAGAAGCTCACAACATGCAACGGAGAAGAAGGACGCCTCCTCATTATGGAGTTCAGATTTCTGGCAATAAAAGTTCCATTTTCCTGGAGAGATAACCGTGTGTCTGATCAACTTGAATTCGATCGAACCTCTTTGATCAATTCTCTCACCAGCAATCGAGCAAATACGCGATCCTCGTTAGACATGCTTGCTTGTGACTCGTCCCTTACTCTCTTCTCAAGCTTCCAATAGCACACCGACCCACACTCCAGTTTGTTTCACCCAAAGTCTCCAGCACGTCCCTCCGGTGCCTTCGCTTTTTCCAACTTCCTTTACAGAGAAAACGCGTTCCTGTAGAAAAAAAAGTGATTCGAAGCATCGCCGAGAATCAACGGGAGCCGTCTCTTCGCATGAGAAGAATCAAATAAAGCGTTCTTGTGTCGAGAATTTTTGTTCCGGTTTTCCCGCATGTAGATTCTTCTATTCCTTCGAGGAAACGGTTTCCAGTCACGTTGCGGATATACGATCTAACGGAAGGAAGGTATTTTGTGTGAATTGACGGTCTGTTGTGATTGATTCTTTGGAGTAGAGCTCAACGATGGTCGAAGTTGTTGTTAGGGAAGAAACTGGAGGGCGAGTCTTCCCCTTACTAATTCATTTCATGGTTTCGTTCAATTACAGGGGTGTGGCACACTGGAGTGCTGGTGCATGGTTATGAATATTTCTATGGTGGGTCTACAGACGATCGTGGATTTCAGACACATTTCAGATTTATTGCTTCGACTATTGTTTCTTAGGTGACGGAATACTTAAGATGAGACCAACGTTGATTGAGGAAGCCCTCAATATGAATCTCGTTGAGGAAATATTTATGGGACACACCAAAGTGACCAAAAGTGAATTCGAGGAGTGAGAGTTGTTTTTTGTGTTGCTCTTCTATTTTCCTTGTTGCAGTCATTTGGCCTCCATCAAGTACGCATTTACTCCAGAAACTTACGATATTCTTTCATGGAATTGCAACCATTTCACAAACTCTTGTCTCTGGCAATTGCTCGAAATGGATCTACCAAGCCACATTCTCAAGCAGGATAAAGACATCGCTAAAGCACCAAATGGCCCATTTGTTCTGTTCATTATCAAACTTCTGAAATCAAGAGCTTCTGCATAAATTGTGCCCTTTCTCTACCAATAAATAATTTTAATATTTTGGGAGATAATAACGTTGCTCCCTTTTTTTCGGTAAGACACTACAACTTCAATGACGGCTCTCCGTAAGTTGAAAACTGAGCTCAAATCATTCACCAGGAATTTGCCGCTCTCTTATGATGTGAAATCGAAATTCAATGTTCCAAATCACAATTTGTCCCAAATAATATAATTCAATGTCCAAGTACTAGAAGAACAATTGCTTCATATTTGGCTGAACATGGAAGTTCTTTAAAACTTGAGCGATAAAGACTGCAAAAAGAGTGAAAAACGAAGATGATCAGTTTTTTGAATTCCCAAAAAGCGATATCAGAAAATTATGAGTCGACGAATTCTCCAAAAAAGTACACATTGACCTTCATGTGGCGATGATCAGAGATCGCGATCGGAAGATTCAAGGGCCGGTTGTTCTCTGTTCCGGTGACGGAGGGGACGCTCAATTTTATAATACAGGAACACGCAAACCACCAAGACGAGAATTTCCAGAATAACGACAATCAGATCCATAGCAAAAAAAGAATTCGAGTCCTTAGCGAAATTCGCCATCGGATTCGCAACCAGGGCCGCTAAGGCACCCACGAGAACACACACGCCCACCAATTTTCCCTGAATGAGAGAATGACATTGAAATCAAAGAGACCGAACAGATTAACGCACCATCTGTGCCTGAGGATAAATCCAAGCGACATAACTGCAGGGAATAAAAAGGCATCATATTCAGATATTCAATTCTGCTATTGAACTTACACATAGAACTGGGATGCAATAAAAACTGGAAAAAACGAGATTAAGCAGAACACTGAGATACTGCAAGACGACGGGATTGAACATGACGAGGAACATGGACAAGCCACCACAGAAAGCCAGGAGAAACATCGTGTACGCAGCAGAGACCCTGTCCGCGAAAAGTCCCAAAAGAGGGCATGGAAGCATGCTTAATGGGTTGCATATAGTGTTGAAGTCAATAGCATTTGGAATGTGTTCCTACAATAACGGATAAAGAGGGAAAGAGAAGGAGAGAGTAGAATTACCTTGTACGTCATTCCGTAGTAATTATTCCGAATGAATACGACCATTGGGATGAAGCAAAACACGGCATAGGGCAGAGTCAAAGCGTACTCCAAAAATCCCTTCGTTTGAATTTTAGCTTCGGCGGCGAACAGATTGAAATCAATGCGTGGGCGGCGTTTCAAGCGTTCCTTTGTGCTAATCTTGCCCTCCTTCACAGTGGTATTCAATTTACATCCAGGAGGCAGCTTTGGATAAGTTTGGAGCGGAATAAAGAAGATAATGAAGAGAAACCAGCATACAAGAATTCCAGCATATCCGAGGGAGATTCCTCTTAGACTGATCGAAGAAACCAAAGCTATTCCATATGGCTCGCATCACAATTCCATTAGCCTGAGAAAATGAAAATTAAAAAAGACCATCTCTGCCAATATCTATCCAATTGTCAACAATCTAGCAATACATTTCTCACCCACGCAATTGAACGACTTGAGCCCAAAATGCTCATAATGGTAGAGTTCCAACCCGGGAAAAGATTCGACACAGAGAGCACTAAAGAGGAGATAAGAATAACAAAAAGGGGACGAATCAAGAAAGCCACTTACAGCTGAAAAATGCTGGGTCTGTCCCGAGAGCCATAATACTGATGGGTGAGAGCAAAAAATGCAATTTCACGTTGTGGCGCAAAACTCACATCACGCCGGGAAAATATCCGTTGAACGCTGGCCCCGAAACCCCGACAAGAATCCAACCCAAAATAATAAAACTTATGCCGAATATTCCAACAATTTTTGCACCGAAGCAGTCGAGGATAATACCACCGAGCAAATCCATGCAAAACATGGTTGAGACTGCCGGTCCATACATGCCCTCAATTGCCTTTTTCTTTTCGTTACAGAAGATTTCTCCGTTATTCTTCTCTTTGTAGGTTGGATCTAGTGGGTCACACAAATGCACGTATGCGTTGCTCCGATGAAACATCTCATCCATCGGGTCCCAATTCATAAATACTGCGCAAAAAAGGGAATATATAATAACGAACACGATCAATACCTACCAGGTCCAATAAAAATTGCCATCAGTGAGAACGACGCGATCATAATCCATCGGTAACTCTTAGGGAGATCGTAGTAGTAGGGGTTGTCGTCTTCCAGAGGTGGGGAAAAGGCATCCGTCGCTTCCCTTGTAAAAGCGATCAACGAGTCATCTTTCTTGGGTTCTATTTCAGCCGCCGAAGTTTGCATTCTTCGGGCAATTTAGCAAAAGTCTGAAACTTCAATAAATTACTTGCAAAGTGTTATGTACTACAAACGGTGACTGGCCACATGTTCCAGCTGTTGAAAAAAATGGGACTAGGACTGTTTAGATGGATGGCGTCTGTGAGTTCAGTCTTCGCGCTATCCTGTTTGGCCTCCCTCTCTGTAGTGCCGTTGCGTATTGGGCGTTCCACAGCGAAGTAGAGATACACGCAGAGGAAAATGACACAAACTCCTAGTATCTGAAGAAGCACGGAACCGATAGAGATGAGTGGACACATTAGCATCCGCTTACAAGTACAATGAGATCCAAAGTAAAGAAGTTGTTTGACACCCGGGCGTGGTTATACATTGGTGTAGCAACAAGCGTTGAGAGACCTCCGATTAGCAAACAAAAACCCAACTAGCTTTCCCTGAGAGGTATGAGGATGAGACCACAAGGGAAGGCAGTATATGGCTACCATTTGATCTTGCGGATAGCAAAAGGCGACATAACTAGAACACACAAAAGAGAAGTTGGGACTTGAGAGAGCTTTGACACTTACACATAAAATTGAGAGGCTGTGAACGAAATGAATACAAAGTTGAATAACGCCGCAATGTATTGGAATGCGACGACTCCCTTAATCATTACTAGTAGTAATGAGACAGAGCCACAGAAAGCAAGAAGGGCCATAGTGAACGCCACAGAAACACGATCCGCAAATAGACCCAGTAATGGACATGGAAGCATCGATAGGGGACTCAGAATTTCGTAGAAACTTGTTGCGTCTGGAAGATGCTGTTTAAAACGAAATTCCAAACCATGAGAGTCTGATGAAAGCGCAAATAGGAGCCAGACAGAAGAGGGGCGTATGGTAATGTGAGAGCGCTCCGAAGGAAATCCGTAAGTCTGGGACTTTGCCTCAGACATAAAGAGGGTTTGAGATCAAACTTTGGTCTCTTCTTAATATACTCTTTATAGCTGATCTTCCCTTCAGCGTTTTCTGTGAAAAGTCGAACACCAGGAGGCAATTTGGGGGAACGTTTGAAGCCTGACAAAGAAAAGCATGAGAGGACGGGCAAACATGATGAGTGTCTTGATGCTTGGTGTGCCCTAGTGAATGCGACACTTTCCACTGTGACAGTCTTACGGAATGAATAAAAGAGTGCCGATGAGACAACAAGCAAGGATTCCACCAAAACCAGAAAGCAACACCCGAAAAAGCGATCCGTTCACTGGAAAGAAACAACCGCCCGCATCACCACACCGTTGACGAACCCTAAAGAGCGTGCTGCCCCGAGTGTTGCAATAACGCTTGAACTCCAACCTACAGAAACAGTTGTATACCGCAATGAAACGATGTCCTTATGGTCGTATAGATTTTCTGAATAAGATGAGAAGAGTGAAGGATTCTGACCTGGGTACAAATTAGCAGCTGACATGATCCCAAAAAACGTTGGGTCCACACCGATACCAATCAAATTCAATCCAGCTAAGTTTCCGTTGAAAGACTCTCCAGACAAACCTATCAAGAGCCACCCCAAGATTTGACAGATTAACCTGCAACAAAGGATCAACAAAACCAAAACCCATTCCGCTCAAAGAAGTTTGATGCAGTTGGTTGCCTCACCCGAAAAATTGTGCAGATTTTCCCCCCAGTGCAGTCAAGGATGATTCCGGCGAGTAAGTCAACGGCAAAACATTGCGGCAGTTGCAGCTGGAAGCATTGCAGCGATTGCGGCATCCTTTGCTTCACAATAGATTTCTCCACGGGCTCTTTCTTCGTAGGTGGGATCAGTAGGAGAACATAAATAAGAATATCTGGAATGATAGGTCATACAAAGACGTTCGTTCTTTTACTCACGCGTTGGGCAGTTCGAAACAATTCTTCAAATGGCGGCCTGTCAACGAAACAGTGAAGAGACTCAATCAATCCCTTACCAGTTGAGGAACGACTGAAGACAATAAAAGTTGATATTTGATCATTTGAATTGAAACTTACGGGTCCAGAGAAGATGCAGACAATGATACACGCGGCGAAGATTCCCCATCGATAGAATCTTGGGAGATCATAATAATAGGGATTTTCAAGCTTTGCTTCCGCGATATGTGAAAGACTTTTTGCGATACTTATTCCAGAGCCCGAGCGCACTCGTCTCTTCATGTTTCCGATGGAAGTACTTTCCGCCATTTTCTACTGTGACAGGTACTGGCAGAAAAATGACCGAAGACATGGGTTGCAAAAATGAAGAGGAAGTGCAATAGATCTTGTCTAGCAACATTGATTCCTATTCGTTTGATGCATTCCAGTCAAAATTAAAGTCACTCTCCTTCTGACTTTGACATCCGCTCTTCATGCCTTATCTGTTTTCTCAAATGAGAAATAAAGATAGAGACAGAGAAAAATGCAAATAATACAAAGAATCTGAAAGAACTTTATTGAGTCAAAGTGTGGAATTGATGTCTTTACCGTCACAACGACATCCATTAGCACAAAATTTTGTCTATTGAACGAATAGTTGAACATCGGAGCAACAATGAATGAGGCCAGTCCACCCAATAAGATCGCGAATCCAAGAAGTTTACCCTGAAAGAATTGAAGCCGCGATGGACGAACGAGTTTCGACTCACCATTTGATCAAGGGGATAAACGAATTGGCAAAAGATGTTGAATTGGGATGTCGAAAAGGTAACAAAAATGAAATTGAATAAGACAGCAAGATATTCGACAGCTTGACTCTCCGAAGAAATAACAAGAAGCATCGAGATACACCCACATATTGACTGAACTAAAATCATTAATGAAATTCCGAAACGATCACCAAAAACATCCTGGAAAGATGATTTTAAAAAAAAGGGAAGATTTGTTGGTTGAACGCCTCTAACCTAAAAACGGAGATGGAATGGAAGTCAGTGGAGGAAGGATCGTATATAAGATCGCAGCATGTGGAAGGTGTTTCTGGAAAGTAACAGAGAACCACAAATTTCGTATAACATGACAAGCGGACAAAGTGCTGCATAAGAGAAGGTCGCTGCGTGGAACCAAAATCCGCGTAACTGCAATTGAGCTGTTTCTTTCAGACGGTGAAGATTTAATCTCGGACGCTGAGCAAGATGCTGGCTGTACTTCAAGCTGCCTTGAACCAGTCCATGGACGTCTCGCGGTACTTTTGGGTACGACTGCCATGGAATACAAACTAGGGCAAATCCAAGAAGAACAGAGAGCACAATTATGAAAATGGATGCAATCTTTGGAAGAGCAACAACTTCTTTGCGATAGATGGGATTTCAAAACCAGAACGCTTCCATATGACGCACTTCTTGCAGCGGAAAGGAAGGATAAAATTGTCGAGTTATGACGAGGAAATAAGTTCGCAATTGAGAGAAGTCCATAATACGATGTATCAACTCCAACAGCGACGAGGCAAAGCCGGGCAAAGATCCAGAATGAATGCTCCAATGGTGAGATACTACAAGCAGCGCCCACCCTGCTATCTGGGATACAAGTCCAAACGATGTTGTGACTTTTCCGCCAAAGGAGTCAAGAAGAATTCCGGCAATAATATTAAATGAGTACATACAACCAGCCGCAACTGGCAGCATCGCGGAAATTGACTGTTGCTTCATTTTGCAATTGATCTCCCGTTGGTGTAAAACTTGATAAGTAGGATCTTTAGGATAACATAATTCTGAATAAACATTCGCACGACTACAGAAAGGGGAGAATGTTAAAAAGTGTGTCAGATTGCTAGATTTCTATTTATTTGGGTTTTTACCTCAGTAGATCGAACATCGGAGCCCAGTTCATGAATGTTCCCTGTTCAGCCAATTAAATTGAGTTATCAAAATTGATCTCTTACTCCAGTGAATATACAAATTATGATGTACGCAAACAATTGGAAATAGCGATAAGAATCAGTTATATCGTAGATAAGCGGAGTGGTGTTTTTATCACGCTTAATATTTGAATTTGAAGCAATTGTGGACAGCCCATATACAATATTGATCTTGTTTATTCAAAGCAACCACGAAGGCATCACCAGGAGTCAACTCAGCGTCCCCGTCATTTGCTTTTTTTTCGCTTCTCACTGCCATTGATTCTAAAATTTCCTGATAATCGCCAAATGATTCGTGGAAAATGATTCACACAGCTTTTCCATGACCTTTCTGTTCAAAAATCAATATCTCGCTCCTGCTTGTCCCATAGACGCATTTCTGCAGACTTGAAGCGGATCGAAGCCACAATTTTCTCAATGAGCTGTTTCTGATTTCCAGATTTTGAACTGATCTCAAATCATCATGCAAATTGAAAGAAGCACAACGTTGAGCAAATAATTGTACTTGCTTCCTTCCAATTAATATCCAATGCTAGTGGGAAGCTCGATCCTCCGAGTAGCCTTGCCGCCGAAAAGTCGCCAGCTGAAAGCAAGTCACACAAACCATAACCCATCTTATGTCAGAACCCTAACCACTCAATTTTCTAAGGTTTGCACATTCGATGTCACCTATAGATTGTATATTTCTAGCTGACCGTCGGCGTGCTCAACACGTCAGTCACCGATCTTCCACTCGCAGCCATTACTTTCAAATAGAGACGGTGCAAACAAGAACTTGAACAAACAATAATTAAAACACATTGGAAACATGTAAAGTATGACATGATAATTCAAAAATGTGTGTGGCTTAATTAAAACATAAAACATGCATATAGATATCCTCATAGAACACAGGTGGCTGAACACACACACAGCACGAGGAAATTGAAACTCAGACAGGGAGGAATTCCTCATACGTTTTCGACAGGGTCCTCGATCATAATTATCATCTGCAATATGAACAAGCCACCCACAACATGAACAACACCTTACTCTCGGTGCACTCGAGACACGAAACAACCGTCTTTCCCTTGCGTGAGATGCACCAGGATTTCATGCAAGGCTTTCCGCTTCACCATCCGAAATGTGGCCAAGTGCTGGGGATTCTTAAAGCGACGGGAAGGGAATAGCGCATGCTCCATCGGAATAGCTGCCTATGAGTGGCGCACTCTCTTCGCAGATCTTTCTTCCACGGCGCCGGAAGACCGTGTTCGTTTGCGGTTGCGATCGGTAGGTGCTACTGAAATTAGGAGATGATGGAACTCCATTCAATTCGGACGTGCAACACCTACCGTCTTCCGGCCCGGACGCAGAGACCCCTTCTTCTGCCGCCAGTACATCCTCCAACCCCTCCAGGCCCAACTCAACCGAGGGTACTGGGATTGAAAGAGTGCCGAACCGTGAGTATCACTCGGCGGTGCAACGATGCTACCCTCAGTATCAAACACTGCTGTGCCTGACGTGGGCACCAGGGGTATAGTAACCCCGTATTGTTGTTGTTGTTGTTGCTTGCCATGATTTCAACGAAAGAAACCGAGAAAGAGAGTTTAAAAGGTTTAACCAAGAGAATCGAACAACAGAACAACTGAATCGTCAACTCTGACTTCCCCTTTAATCTTAGGCGGTCTGGCGTCCCTCATCCCTTGAACTTTTTTAGATTATTCCATCCACCCCAACAACGTGCCCCAGCATTTCTACACTCTCCTGAAACAACTCAGTCTTTGGTAGCCAGGCTCTTTCCAGGCATTGTAATGGCGATGCTTTATCGATTTCGATTTCATCGGTTGATGGGGGGCTCCATTCTTTCCCAGCAGGCACTCATGCTCTTCGCGGGCATCCCGTCGTCTCGAGAGAACGCTCCGGCCACTCGGTTCCATTGCGGTACTAAGACCATGACAAAATCTTTTTTGTTGTAGCCGGCTCGTAGTCGAACTGGATGAGTTAACAGCTGTCGGTCTTCATCACGAAGGATAAGCTGGAGTCGGCCTAGGTCAGTCGCCAATCTCTTTTAAACACTTCGTCAAAGCCATTTCCGGAAATGATGAAGGGGGATGTTCCAGAACCCCCAATTGAAGTCCAGGCCCACATACCACACGTGGTGGGCTGTATCATAAGAGTTGTTGAAAGGGTTTGTTATCTGGATGAAGCAGGTGAAGGACAAGTTTTCTGGAAGGCAGTTTCTGATGCTTCAAAGGGCCCAAACAGAGAAGTTGAATTTAACTGTGTTGCTGAATCACATTGAAACGTCGATTGCTTTTTGTACCATTTGCCACAACAACAGGGTATCGGTTTGACTTCACTTCTTTAATGTTCAAGCAAAATCTCCACCCTGCCAGTGACGTGTGTTCTTGGGCGTTTCAGAAGGAAAGAAGCCGCGACGGAAGGCCAATGGTTGGAAAGCGGGGTGAGTCGTCGTCGAAGTAGAGCTGCTCCAGCATTCCCGGCGTGGCAGCCCCCAGTTGATCAGCGGAAATGAATCCGATTATTTTATCACCCCGGGAACTTTTGGTGCTAGTTAAGTCCCAACTGTTTGTTCATCTCCGCTTCCAACCCGGGTGTCAGATACCGTAACTTCGACTTTTCCTCAAGCGTTGATCAGTCCAACAAAGCATTTTGCTGGGGATCCACCAACACTTGCAAATTTTTCAAGTCATGTTTCCGATGATTTCTTCGTGAAGACAGCGCAAGAGCTCCAATGTGACTTTGACGGTTGGATTGCCTTCGCTTCTAGTCATAATAAAAACAAAAACAAAACTGATCACTCCGTTCCTTTCGACATTCGCTCGTGATGATTCTTCTGATCGAAGCTGAAGGTTAGATACGACTTCAATTCAAACAAGGATGTATACATACGTCTTGAGGCACCTAAGCTCGTCTTTGAGTTCCTCGGCCATTTTGATGGGATGTACGATGGTTGTGACGCTTGCTGACATTGTTTTGACTTGTACTACGTGTCTCTGTAAAAGAGACCAAAGTCGTTGTTGTGTGTCCGGCTGAAGGTGTGTTGTTAGGGCGTTGAATACACTTTTATGAGAGTTTATGAGATCCTTGCTTGACTTCTGTTCCAAGACCACGAAGGTGTCGAGCCCTCTCTGCGATGTGCGTCCTCATCCTTCCATCAGCTGGAAAGACGCTCGCATAGAATGTTTCTACTCTTCTCCCAAACTTTCATCAATGCCAATAACGACATTAACCTTTTTGGTGTCCACGCGCTTGACGGAGTCCTTCAACTTGTGCTATCACCTCTAGGTCTTTCCATCTTTCGACTCCGGTCTCCGGGTAGAGTGTCCTTGCAACTGGGCGTCCGCCATGAATACGCCAAAACTGTGGTAGTTGAAACAATCGCTGTGTTCCCCGAAAGGGGTCATGGTGAGATGTAACGAGACTGCTGGTTTCTACTCTGAGAACCCTACTGTTAGTCCCAGGCCAGTTGAATCGGATCGGCGTTCATCGATCCGATTGGATCTGCCACCAACCTGGGATGGGGAGTAAGGAAGACCTTTGAAGGTGTACTCTACATCCATGGCCTTGAAGGACTCTAGAATGTCGTCAACCAATTTCTTGAGGCAGGTTGGTCTTTCTCGGCCGCATGGTGCAGGGGAGACATTCTTGGCTAAGTGTCGCCAAATCTCTATTTCGAACATCCCTTCGTCCCCGGGGACGCCGAACTACGAAGCAGATTGAGCTTATCCAGCATCGCCAACAAGTTAGATCGATCAACATCTAACGTGGTTACAGAACTAGTGTTAGCTCCTCTTCCTTCATCGTGAAGCCATATGCATCCAGCATGGGGTCATATGGGCGGGTCCGCATTAATGGAACATTTAGCCTTTCGGGACAGTCAAATAAACCCTTTATTCAAAGTCTTATGGAATGACTTCATTGTGGCGTTTCCTTCAGGGTGATATGGCGTAATCACGATCTGCTTTGTCCCGATTGCCGCATGAACAGATCTGAGGACTTCGGATTTTAAGGTGCGATGTTGACAACAACGTGTGGGACTCCAAAACGGCAGATCCAGGAGGTGATGAAGGCGGAGAGCACATTTGGCGTTGTGGTCGAGGGGATTGGTGTGCACTCTGCCCATTTCGTAAGGACAAATCCAGTGGCCTGTTGCATTGATATTTCAGTCAAGACCGTGACCCTCAATGTAGACCAGAGAACTATGCTACGAATGCCGGCCGGTTGGAAGCGCATCTCCTGAGGAAGAAAACGGTCCTCGCGAAAGATTTGGTGGTGTTGACGGTCACTCCACAATGTCCATGGTAGACTTTACGGCGTTCAGCAGCGTTTTCCGAGCGAGCAGCTGCTTCGCGAAGAGTAGAAACGGCGGATTCAGCAGTAACCATTTTGTCTTGCTGTGTGCGATCTCTGCGTTGCCTTGTAATAATTGATGAGTCTTTTGGCTCAACTCTTGCTTCCAGTCGTCCTTTTGCATCTTTTACGACACTTTGTCGCCAGCATTTCCATCAGCCTAACCATCAAGTACCTCGCAGGTACATGTTCGATCATATAGACCAACATCCTCCACTCCAAGCCTGAAGGACGCAGCACGCTACAAGTCGCTCTGGAGAGATTTGCTCGTTTACCGCCCAAGAACATTCTCCATTGCCGGTAGAAAGTCGACTTGTCTGAAAAGTACAGCACCTTATAGTCTACTCGTTTACCACCCAAGAAAACTCTCCGTCGTCGGAAACAAGTCAGAGAACTTCTCAAGTTTCGAAGTCTCCCTGTGTTTCTGCAAAGCTCCACAAATTCACCGATGTTATAGACTCTTCTAAACCGGCAAGTGCTTCTATACTCTCTCACTTCCACTCTTTCCATGGTAGTGTCTTAATGAAGATCCGATGAGTCTGTGAAAATAAAAGCGATGTCCAAGATCTGCTCTTTCAATTCCGAAATGGGTTGTTGTGGTTCTGCTGCTTGACCGAATATTGCTTCTCTTGCGTACTGCCATTGGGTGCGTTCTTCTTCATGAATTTCATACTGGACATTCACTGTGTAGCCTATCCAAATCCGCCGCACTATATTCATTGTGCAGCAATTCGCTCATTCCTGATACATATTTGGCGATTGTCTGATTCCGAGAGTTTCTGTTTCAGCTCAATGATTGTGATAATGTCCATAAGTCTTAAACCTTCTCTTCCAAGTCGTTCTTGCTCTCGTACCCAGGAGTCTTTCCAAGCGTCCTTGCTCTTTTTACCACGGCTAACCGGTGAGTTTGATCTCTTTGATTTACCTTTCCGGTATCTTTGAAGAATCGTTGCAACCCTTTCGGAAAGGTTCCGGGAATGCCGTTGCTGCCAGACGGTGGAAGGTCCAAAGACACTGAATCATTGAAAACATCACTCTCCGCATCAGGCTCATAGGGCTTGCGCAAGGAACAGAAGAAAAGAGATTCGCTGGCTCGATCGATGATAATGTTACTGTCTGCGGAAGGGAATAGCGAATTTTTCGGCTTGCCGGGGGGTCAGCTTACGTGTTCGGGTTCGTTATAGCTGAATCGGTGGTCCTTCACGCTGGGCACACATATATACGTAACCAAACGAGTGGAAGCGACGCAAAAATGAAAGCATTGCTGCTTGGTTTTCATCGTATGGTTGTAGTGGAGACAACTGCACGTGGTAGTTCGTTGAAAGCCCTCATCATTGCGGATATCCAGATGGACTTCAGATTTGAAAGTTCTTAGTTGGAAGAATGTTTACAGAAGGCATCTAGGTTGACGCTGGGAGTATATCCAACACATGCAGTGTTGATGGAGCATGATTCGTTGATAGGCTGAATTGCTGCTAGTCAAGATTAAACCAAAACCCCTTCAAAGAAAAGTTTCATTGATTGAGGAATCTTAACGACGTGAAAGATAGAAGCAACTCTTCAACTGCTGGAAATAGTTTTCTATCTCGTGATCAATTTGACATACACATTGTACCGCAATCACCAGTTCATTATGGAACAATACAACCGTACTTTACAAATATACCTGGGCTTGATCTGGGGGACTGAAATAGATGGTACCCGTTTTTGATTTTTCTCCCTATGTTTTTCCCTGGTAGTGGACTCTCACGAAAACGATGGCCGGATCTATATTTTCTCCAGCTCAAAAGTGGCATGTTTTCTTTATCACATATTTGGCCTATTCGATCGTATACATCACAAGAAAATCCTTTTCGGTTGTGAAGACACTCATTCAGGATGATTTGGGACTCTCGACATACGTTTTGGGAACAGTGGATTCAGTCTTTCTTGGGACATATGCGCTGTTTCAGGTGTTTCTCCCCTCAATAAGTGACGTCGTCGGTGTCCGTCCCGTCTTGCTTTGTGCATTATGGGCCGCTGGATTCTTTTCCCTCACCTTTTCCGTCAGCTACACACCCTCAGCTTTGATTTATTCGTGGCTATTTGAAGGAATTGCGCACGCCCCTGTTTTTTCTGTTCTCGTCAAATGTGTCACGCTCTGGTTTCCCCCTGCTGAGCGTACCAAAGTCCTCGGAGTATGGACAACAAGTCAACAGGTGGGAGCAATGCTCGCCACACTTCTGGCAACATTTATCAGTTCAACTTTTGGATGGAGGGCAACATTCACAACAGCAGCAGTATTAACCGTAGCGACTGCCCTTGTTGTCTACTGGACGCTTCCAGAGCCTCCTATACCACAAGCGAAGGGACTTCAGGGTGCGCCTGGAGTTGAACTGGCAGCTCTTTCCGTTAAAAGGAGGCGCGCCGCAGGGAATGAAGCTGAAGGTTCAGGAGACCCTCGGATTGGCAGTCCGAGTTCCGTCGGATCCCCAGACAGTTCTCGCGAGCCCGAGGACGATAATGATGGGTCTATTTTGAGTTCAACAAAATCAGGGGGACATCTGAGACTCTCTGGGCCTGTCAACTCAACCGGAAATTTGCAACAAGATCAAACACCTTCTGGTGAATCACCTCCAATTAATAGCGCTTTATCGGACTCTGCTGCCAACCAACCGATGAAGTTTTGGGATGTCATGAAGATACCGAACTTGATATCTTGCGGAATTGCGTATTTTTGCATTAAGCTTGTCCGCTATGCGTTATTATTCTGGCTTCCTTATTTTCTAATTACGGAAATGGGTTTCGGGACAAGCTTGGCAGGATACAGCAGCATGCTTTTTGACGCAGGAGGTATTTTTGGAGCCGTTGCCAGTGGTTTTCTCTCAGATCGTGTTTTTAGAGGAAAGCGTCTTACCACCGTTGCAGCATTATGCGTCGCTACTTCTGTTTCCTTGTTTTTGTTCTCCCAAGCTTCGTTGGGCAATTCAACAGTGTCCAAGAACCCTTCGATGAATTTTCTCAGTCCACGTCTCAACTACTCGGAACCCCTACTGCTCCCTGCGGTAGAGTGGAACTCTACCGCTGCAGCATCAGAAGCCGTTTCACTTACCCAACCGCTTAATTCTTCTTTGTTACTTGAATCTCAAGGTCTCTTGAGAGCTCTACGCCGAAGACAACCCGATGAAGTGAGTCGTCTGAGTGTTCAGTCACCGGAAAAAACAACGCCCGGGCGACCGTCCTGTGCATTTTGCTTCAATTCTCATATTGATGGCGCTTGTTGGATTTTTTGTCGCTGGTCCGGATAGCATTCTCGGAGCAGCATCAGCTGGAGAAATTTGCGAGCGCTCTGGCAATCCGTCTGCACAATTGTCTCTTAGCACTGCAACTGGCATCGTCAATGGTCTTGGGGCGTTTGGTGGTGTTGCACAAGGCTACATTACAGCCGCAGTGTCTGAAACATGGGGCTGGCCTGCTCTTTTCCTAGTTCTCTGTGCAGCGTCGTTAGCGAGCGTCGCCGCGTTGTGGAATTGCCTCGTTGAGGACTGGACTCCACGCGGCGTTGCCCCATCAGACCGTGTTGGCGGGCGTTACGTTCCAATCATCGGAAATACGACGAGAAAAGACGACAAAACAACCGACTAGAAATCGCATCTCCATGTTCTTTGTTTTTAATTTTGAACGGACCTTTAACATGTCAAAAGGCGATCAATGTTCTTAACAGGTGTCCTTCAGTTTGTTAAGCTTCAATTCTTAGGTGTTTGATTTATCAATCTGTTTTGAAATTTGTTTTGAAGTCTTAATTTGTTTTTTAACGTGATAATATTGTTTTCATGACAAAATTTTATACTCTTTTGTTCTTCATCCTTCTTTCTGATATTTCTGTTGGACGCCGAGTGTTTCCCCATTCCGTTCCTCTTCATCCCTCAGGCGAATGTAAAAAGGCCTTGGATTTGGTGAATCGTCGGATTGCCCTTTTACGAAGATCACGGAGTTGCATTTGGAGTGGTTACTGTGCACTTGTTCAAAATGGTAGCGAGATCAAAATCGTAAGAAATGTAACGGACGACGATGAAATTGATGACGTTTTAAAGAGCGTGATGAGCGAAACGTTCACGCCAAGAGACTGGAGTACCCTGTCGCGGATGGCGCAAATGCAAGGTTCCCTGTTCTTTAGTTCCCCAACCTTGAGAGCTCAGTTCCGTCACATATCAAGCCCAACACTCCCTGTAACTACAACTGGGGAAATGCCCGAAAGAAGCGACTTGAATACATCTAGCGTATCTGATAAGATTCAAGTGAAGGGCACTATTAACTACTCTAAGAAGTTTAGGGATAGTGACTCGACCAATTTTATTGCTCCAAGCAATCCAGCAATTTGTGGTTCCCGTTCAAGCGTTCCAACCTTCTCCCCTGATTTATCCAAATTTTTATCTATCAGCTTGAAAGACGCCAAACGGAAAGCATTCCAATGTCCCCTTCTACCGAATCAACTCGATCGGGTCGCATTCCATCCGACTTCTCCAAAGCTTCAAGACGATGAACGAATTTTAACATTTCTTGAGCCTCTTGGGCGGGGGAAGGAAGCGGAAGTTTGGCGCGTCTGCATTGAGAATGGAATGAACCAGGAACCAACAGTTTCTGCTCTCAAAGTCTATAGACGTGACTTCCGTCTCGAACCCGGTGGTTCGAACAATTCAAAGAAGACGAATAAGGTCGTGATCCCTGAGCCAGAGATTATTTGGCAGAGAGTAGTTCGTTCTTTGCATGAATCAATACAGAGCGTTGCATTGCTTCCCCCCGATTTGGCTGTTGTGCCGACAAGACTGTGGCGAATCAGTGATGCCTCTTTTGATGTCGGTTTAATGAAAGCATTTCATTCGAGCGAATTGCATCATATCATATATTCGGGTCACGCGGCCGAGTTCGAGGTCGCAGATGAAGTAAGTGTTGTAATTGTTTTCAATCAACCCTCTCTTCGGCACCAATTGTTATTGGACTCCCAGCGAGGCATGTTTACCCTTTTTGCCGTAGGACTTAGATTCTTATAGAGGCAGTCAACGAGACGGAGTTCTTTCTCCTAATCAAATCAAATCGATTGGGCGTTCGTTGATCAGGTTCGATGAATTTGGATCTGTCATTGATTTAATTTTGTGGTTCAGGTTCGTCTCCAGTTTGTTCATGGTACTGGACATATCTGGCTGGTGCGTTTTTGAGCAATTTCAAAATAGTTCAAACCCCTTTCAGGATCTTAAGCCAAGGAACGTTCTCATTACTGGTGGTATTCCTAAGATCGGTGACGTTGGATTTATCAGAGTATGTGGGACAGACAAACAAATTATAAATGAGTATTTGTTCCATCAGCCCATCAATGAACTCTCGAGAATGCCTGGAATTGGAACTCCCGGCTTTCGACCTTTCGAGGCATTCCTGAAGTCTCGTGGGAAAGTCGCTCTTTCTGAAACGCGCGCTGTTTTCGCTTTGGGAGTCACTCTGCATTTTATGGCAACTGGAAGACTTCCGTGGGACGAAGCAACGATACGACGCATGGCGAAAGAGGTTGTCCGCCTGAAACGTTGGCGCTTGGAAGAAATCGCTTCTATTCCACCGGATCTAAAGGTAGGACAGTTTTTATGTTCTCCTATGGCCTCCTTTTTCCTCAGAGTTTGCTCGATAACCTTCTCCATCCAAATCCTGAATATAGAATTTCTATTGATGATGCTGCTAATCACCCCTATTTCGATTCGTAGAACTGACTGAACTATTTTTTAAGCAGACCTGACCTGAAAAAACGGACAGTCAGTTGCTACAGAATGTCGAAAGCAATAGTCGAGAGGTGTTTTGACGCCCCTTACTTAGTTGACGGCATTCGGTCTGATCCAGCATCGACAATATCCATCAGTCCTTCCCTGTTTTCTTTGTTGCTAGCTAATGGAGCTACGAACAACTTTATTCTTGTTCTATCAGTTTTGGGTGGAGTGCTGTACTTGATATTCAGTCCATTTTTCCGCTGCACTTGGTTTTTTGTCAGTCAGCTACTACCCCCAAAGCTGGAGAGCAATTCCCTCAAAGCATCCAGGTTCATTGCTCGCCACACCCACGGCTCTCGCTCATACACAACTCGCTATCTGAATCCGAATCGTGATGTCATGGAGGCAGCGATCATTATGGGGAATTCATTTCATACAGATCCATGGACTTCTTTTTGCCATCCAGATTCTGACTCACGGCACCGTCTGGCTCACTGGTGGTTTCGTCGAGTGCTTGAAAATCCAAGTTATGATTTTATAGTCCAAGAATGGGAAGAACAAGAGAAACTCGTCGGCGTCCTTATGCTCAGCCAAAGAGAAGCGACGTTCTTCGCTAAATTGTGCCAGCAATCAAAGATGGTGGCCTTCCTTATCCGACTCGCATTTCTTTCTCCAGTGTCTGCCTACAGACGGTTTTGGTCCACACTTGCGATGAATTACCAGTTCCACAATCTTTGGGATGGGACAAATGAGAAAGTCGTAGGAGTTGATATCCTTTCTGTAGAAAAGGGCTTCCAAGGTGAGAGATTTTCTGCGACTTGTCGAATTCATCCTTCGCTTCAGGAGAGGGAATTGGTTCAAGTTTTCTCCGAACAGCAACTCATTACATTGACACATTAGGCCGCTATGCTTGTCTTGAATCGTCGTCTCCTGCTAATGTTCCCCTTTACGAACGATTTGGCTTCCGCGTTTACAAAGAATGGAAAATCTCCCCAGACGCACCATCTTTTTATTTAATGATTCGTCCCAAACAACCGCAACCTGATGGATCCTCAACGATCTCCACTAAATCAGGATCTCGTGAGTTTAATCAAGAATGACTTCATCTGTTTTTGTTCTCCTTGTTCTTTTTTTTTGCTTCTAATTTCTCCTGATTGATGAGTTTTGAGGATCTATAAGTTACGCTTTAGTACTAGATGGTAGTCTTTCTTCATCAGAGTAGTCTTTCTTCATCAGAGTAGTCTTTCTTCATCAGATCTGTAAAGTGGCTTCTCTGGTTGAACGTACTAAAAATCAATAAGGATATTGAGCTTTACAAACTCTTATTGAGCTTTTCAACCTCCCATTTCTCCACAATGACTGAGAGATTCTGGATTGTTGGGAGAATAGATGGTAGTTGACCGATTCGTGGTGGCATGAGCTTCTGTAGTCCAGAAAGATCGTGACGCTCTGGTGTCTGCGATCAAGAATCCCTCGTCAAGGCCTCCCACTTTAACGATTTGATCGTTTATTTCCCTCGCAGGGAGAGCATTTAGCGCATTTCTAAAGTCACTCATCATCAGCAGCTTCACTAGTATTCTCGGGATTCGGATTCAATTTTAGGTTTATTTGTGCGTCCACAAGTTGATTTGGCGCTGGAAGTGTCAAGTGAATTTGCTTCGTCGCGTTTGAGCGTGCTTCGCGGATTTCCTCTCGCTTCCAGAATGATAGTCAAGATCGTCGTCGTAGAATGTCATCCTCTAGAAATCCAGGTTAAGATTCCAGTGGTGGTTCGACGCAACGAATGTCTGAAAATGGAAAATGGATGTTTTCAGCGTCCACATGGAAAGAGAGAAAATGACTGAAACCAAGAATGAGAAAAGAAGAAGACAAAGATTCTCGAGTACTACGAAGCGAACCAACACTCCAAAATCAATCATCCCCACAAGGAACAGTTGTACTGGTTGTGCGTAGTCAAGTGTTGCATGCGCAACATTTTTAGGGAGTTCATTCAGCCGCATAAGTTGAGAAAACCACTCCTCTGCGTTTGTTGCCAGGCTGTTGAAAAAGGAACCAACACCAAAAGAGTGAGAAAAAACCGACAAGACTCCAAGCTATTCAGGGTCATAAAAACAATAAGGAGAAAAAATACTCCTAGTATCCTTCTGCCAATGTGTTTTCAGACATTTGAAAAACTTCTTGATGTTTTTCATCTCTCTTATGTGGTCTAACATTAAACTCCACCGGTCTTCACCCCTAAGGTAAATTGTCATGTATCGTTCTTTAAACACCTTAGGATCCCTTTTTTCGAGCAAAATTCAAGATTTTAATCGCAGCATCAACATCACGAGCTCTGTCCGGATCCATTTCGTTCATCGCCTGTCGCCATAAGAAAGGGTGCCAATTCTTGGATCTTCCCCTTTTCCAGACCTTGGACAATAACCTCCATATGCTCCCGATTCTGTTGATGATGAACGTGATAAACGTTCCTCGGTGGATGTTGATGGTACAAATCGGGAAGTATCGTCACCCTCAGGATCAGCATAGGAAATAATCTCGCAAGACGTTGGAGCTTTAAGCGGGCTCGCTAATTGCAAGCCGGCCGCCGTCAGACAACCACAGCGCTGACGGAACGTCATCACTCAATCATGCGGTTAATAGATCATCCAATGTAATAAGGACGTAATCTGAGATCCTAAGGAGCCGTTCGAAGGGGTTGCAATGGAGGTGACTGCTGCGGTTGTGGGTCTTTTCTGTTCTCGAGGTGTCTGGGAAAGATTTACCTACTCAGATCAGAGGTCGCTCCATGAAATTTATTAAAGAAAGAAAAACTGAGAACCAGTTTTTTCGCTTGGCTCTTTGCATGATTGTGATGTACGTGACGCATGGAATACTTCCGAAAATCTTATGCAGATTCAGAAAAATCTGAGTTGAAAAATGCCAGCATTTCGTTTGCACAGGACCTAGAGACGAAACGCTCACAACAATTATACAGACATTCAAACTCACTCTCCAATCAACTCTTTCAAACGCTTCGGCTCCATCGTGACCAAATCTGCGATTTTTGAGATCTGAGATCACACCAATACACACAAAATCTTTTTAATTGGTTCCCTTACGTTTCTCAATAGAATAGGAAGATTTTTGTGTGTCACTCCTGGGCACTTCCTCAACAAATCTACCGCATACAAATTTTCACATGCTGCCGGCACAACTCCAGCCGTTTTCATCGAATCTCCAACTTCTTTCCTCTTTCTCGTTTCTGGTTCACTCGATTCTTGTAATACAGGATCCAGAGAGGATTGCTCGGCTGCGTTCCAAACAGATGGAGAAAAATCAGATCCCATCAAAGCTGCACGAAACGGATCAGGGCCTTCACGTCCTTCCTGAGTACAAGGATCGTTATCTCTTAAACATTGGTGTCGTTTCAGTGATGGCAACAATGCAGCCCCACCTTTAATCTCTTGAAAATATCTGCAGTGAAGGACAATTTGGGGCTCCAAATGATTTTAAGTTGTGGGAAATGAAGTACAAGAAGGCAAAATCTGATGGCAATCCAATCTTTGTGGTTTTCATGTCGCCGAATTTACCTCCCAATTAAGTTTGTATTGTCCTTCTCTTCTGTTCCAAGAGCATCACGCGTTTCTAACGGACTTCCTTTCCTTGTTGATATCCACTCGATCAATAATGCTGAATCGCGATACACTCGGGTCATCACTGAAGCCTGAGTAATGAGCGGGATTGAGAGAACTCAATGATGGCGTGAGCAACCTGTTCGAAAAGTCTCCCGCTTTTCAAAGATGAAACAAAATCCTTCATTTCCTTTCTCTCAATGCAAATGCTTCGAGACAAAACGTAGTCCCCGACATTGAGAGTGACAGGAAAAATGTCCATTCCCTTGCAGTAAATCTATGAGGAAGAATTCAAAGTTAGATGTTCGAAGATGAAACAGCAAAACGAAAAAAAGCCTAAAACATTGATGACGACAGACCTGGAAGGGAAGCTTCGAGCTGAACTCTCTCATATCAACAACGACGAATGGGCGAATTCCTCGGGATGGAGGTAATTGCCCACCAGACTTCCTAGAGCTTTTTTCAGATTGAACTCCAGAGACGAGATCAGCAAATGTATCATCATCAACAATGACAGATTCATTGAGCGGGACAACCAGATGGCGATGATGTTGGATAAGAGAGTTCCACGTCCGCTTCTCCGCCTGGAAGGGTGCGATGGTTTGATTCTTGGAATAATAACACTCACTTGAAGCGCATAGAGATATTGCTGGTGTTCAATTGTATTTTGTTGAACCATGACAGTCGCCTACCAGAGACAAGTAAAGAAATAGGAAAACTTGAAGAGGCTAACATGAATTTCTGAACCGAAAAGAAAAGGAATTGAAGTTTTTTCTTCATCAGTCAAAGTGAATTCAGGAAGGGCGGAAGACGAAGAAAGCCCTTCAGAATTCACTTCTTCCTTAATCTGTACCGCAGAAAGATTTTTCTCGTCGATCGGGTGAACTTCAAAAAACGCTTTTGCAGAAAGTTCTGCTGCGTACACTTCAATGGCTCGCATTCTAGTCATGTCTGGCTCCATTAAGATGATATGATGGGGGCGAAATCTTCGTAGCTCCAAATCAAACACCCCTGAAAAAACAAAGCTCCATAAAAGAACATCCCGAGAAATCAGAGGCCTGGACGAGAAAAGCACTTTCTCGTTGCCTCTGTAGAGTAAAACTGAGTGACTATTGGGGTTACTCGTCAGGACTCAGTTGATTGATCAATCTGATTACAATTGTTTCTTTTGTTCTCATTTAGTTGAGTTGCCATCATCTTGATAAATGGTCTGACGGGAAGATTTAGTGGCACCAATCGCGCGATTTAGTTCCTCATTGAATCGAATTGGATCATCCATCAAACTTCCTAACCTACAAATATGGATTAATCACATACAATTGATTTGTCATATTCCCACGTGGATGCTTCATTGCGACCCAGATGCATTTGGGATAATTTGTCGAGTTCTTTTATCAACAGGACTGTTTCAAGCAACTGAGAAGACATTGAAGTCGAGCACAGCGATTCAGGCGTCCATCCGCTTTCGAGGGGTCTAGAAAAAAAATTAAAAGCGTGACGCGTGGGATCCATATGAAATTGGAAGTTTGCTCTAATTCCCATCTCACCTTCCTCGCACACCCAGCAAGACCTTTCTTTCGCTCTTCTACATCTTTCATTAGAAAAGACCTGGAAGACACAGTGACAGCGAAGACTAGTATGGGAGAAACGAACCTGAACGCCAAAAGCAAAGCTTCCTTGGGACCAAACAAAAGGACCTTCGAAGGATAACGATTACAGCACGAATTGCAGAAATGAAATAGAAAATAGTATGAAGCAAACTGCCGAAGAAGTACTTGGCATGATGAAGATGGAATTCTCACCTGTTTCAATTTATAGAGGGATGTACAAACAATTAGAATCTTTAATCTCGGTTTCTCTTCAAACCGCGCAGTAGACATCTTCCCTCTATTCACTTCCACCAAATCAAAAGTCTTCTTTTGAGAATTCCCATTTTCGACAAGTTCTATTTCCTCGAATTCAGGATGACAATCGCCAGGGACGTAATGCTCAAAATCTTTCGGGCACTTCTCCTTCCACAATCTCTGCTTCTTCCTTTTCCTGTTTTTCCTCCATTTTCAATCTTCGTAATACAGTTCCATCAATTTGTTTTCCCGAATTTTTCACGGCTTCGAGCAAGGAGTGCCATTTACGCGGAATGTCAATCGCAAGGGAGAGCCGTCCAGGGATGATCGGATGTGGTCTCGTTGGTAGAGCTTCGAAACAACTTTCCTTCAATGGAGCCTCAGCAAGCTCATTAGCAGTACGATGAATTCGAAACAATCTGATGAGAGAAACTCCAATGGTCTCTGACATCAAGAGCTGTACCTTTCCTTTGCCCTTTTCAGCAAAATTATCCACTCAGTCTCCCACAAACCAGCCTGGAGAAATCTATGGAGACCATCGCAACAGAAGACATAATGTTTTAACCGACTTGTCTGGCTCTCTTGACATTTTCGAGAAATTGATAAAATGCGATTGGATCAAGGGAAATACAACTCGTTAGAATTTCACGAAAAATTTTGATATCCTGGAAACAAACAACATGACACAACACCCAGCAATCCGTACTTGTACATATTGACGTCGTTCAACTGGTAGTTCGCCCCAAATAGAATCCAATGCTTCCTGAATTTTGTAATCGAACGAATCCTTGAAACAACATTCCTCTAAAGACACTTCTGACAAATCAACCTGACGGATTTTCTTGATCTCAGTCAACGCTTTTTTCAACAATCCGACCAAACACTTCTGAATTTGCTCGAGTTCTGCGCTTAATTTGAGAGCGACCTCGTCAGTCGTTGGCTGAACTGAAGGGCGCAAATCGAATTCAGTTGCAGCATGACATCTAAAGCACAATCATATCCCTTGAAACCCGAAGTACCAAATACAGACGATCAATGGAGGCGAAGTTCCACACTTTGTTCTTAGAGATCTTACCTCGGAAACAAATGAAGTGTTTTAATAGTCAGCATTTTCATAACATACTCTACAGATGATGCAGTTTTGCCGAATGCCTCAGGGCGATCTGTTAGCGCTTTAATAAATCCTATTCGATTCCTCTGACGGAATAATCGAAGAACAAACGGATTATTCCATTCTCGCAACAAACTGCGAAAAGGTGTGATAGAATAGATGACAGCGATACTGCCTACGTTTCTGCGTGGTTCACAACAATTCCGTCAACAATTTCAGGAGGTAGACGTCCAGTCAGAATATCAGTCACCAATAAACGCGATTTGACTATGAACACTCCCCCCCTTGCTATACTCCCGCCTGGCGTTTTCTCGGGAAGATCCGAATTATCTGACGCCCGTGTGGATGTAGAACGACAATTTAATCGGGCTTTTCCCTCTAAAACGGAGACAATGAATCGATTTCAGGATGATTCAGTTTCCGTTTCTTTGCAATGTGGTCGGTTTCTCCAATCCGATCATTCAGTAACAGTCCCATCAGTTCGGCACGTTCTTTCAAAGCTCGAGCTTCCTCCTCATTCGTGTTCAACAATAACACCAACCGTGACCCGATAACTGATTCTTGACTGATAGATACGTCCCTTCTTGGGCCCCAATGGAGCTTCTTCATCGTCTTGCTTTCTTTCTTCCAATTCGGCGCCAATTGGCGCTCCAACCAATCTTCCTTTTCTCTGTGGACTTCTTTTCGTCTCGTTAATGGAACGTTCTGGTGCTCTACTTTCCTTTTTGCTTCCAGATGACAACCATGCTGTAGGTGAAACTCCTGCAAGAATTCCAATAAAACTGAATGCAGTCCCAAACCAGGAGCTAGAACAACCAACGCATCGTGATCAACTAAATGTGCAACAGCCTCACGGACGAAAGTCAGAGAACACATCATACTGTGCCTGATGCCCTGTCTGAGCCTTTTGAATCATTTTGAATAATTGAAGGGATTGGAGGCTGTATGGTTGAACTTACAAAGCTTGATTGTACCCAAAGTGCATTAGATACAGAAATGGAGGCTATCCAAGCTCTCTTGGACGGTCAGTACCGTTACTCGCATAGTGAACTGACAATTTTGTACATCCAGACTATTGATGGTTTGATCAAGATCACTTAAGACACATCCATGTGGATGTATGTCTTTGAATAATATAGAAGTTCAGTAGTGATAAGTCTCCTTGGGGACCATGAAATGGAAACATACACAATAGGGGTTTTCGGCGAAAGTCGAGAAGGGACGACACGTTTGCACTTCAATAGATTTTCCATGTTGTATATTGGGACGATGGATGTTCCAATATATTCTGATGTGCAAGTGTTTGTCAACAGTGATAAAGACAGATCGGATGAATCCAGAAGCATTTTGAAGAACTTGATCAATTCTTGTGCTGAGCCTGTTGAAGAAGTCGAATGTGAGGGATCAGAGATCGATGATAACTTCGATCTTCTATGGTAAAGAAGGTTTCTCAGTATGGGTAGAGCTTGGCTGAAGAGTCATCGCAATTCAATGAAGAGCTCCGGAACCACTCTGCATCAAAATGGACAACAACGGTTTAGCTTTTGAATATTGAACCGGTTCCCGTGATCGAATCAAAAGGTATTTATTCTCTAGCAGGGATGAAGTTGGGCGGGTCCAGTGGCGGTGTGTAATAATCCGAGTTTGTGTAGAAGAAGAGGATACAGCAACACCCCGTCGGACTTTTCTTTGTCCAATCTATAGTCAAGTTGCCTGCAGCATTTGTTATCGAAAACTTTTGATTTTGAGACCCAAAAAAAAGGAAAAAAGGGCACCTAAAATTGTGACCGTGCGGGTCGCCTCTGTATTTGTTCCATAAGCCTCTTTCCTTCCTCAGGTGATTGCGATGGCCTAGCAGCTCCTTGCAGAGTTTGCCCTGCATGCTGCGAGAGAGAGGAATGCCATGTCACACATATTGACCACCACCTTACTCTGTTGCGTTGCTCTATTCTTCTTCGTTGTGATTTGAATTCAACTTTTTCCAAGGGCAATGCTTGAATTAAACCGTCAGACCCCGCGCATCATGCGGACATAAGTACGGGATTCCTGATTCTTTGATTGAAGAGGCTTCCAACCTGTTAGATTTGAAAATCTTACGGTCGTTGAATCGTTGGTGTCTCACCGAGGAAATGGTCCATCTTTAGGAACAACTCCTTTACGATAGAGCCGTTTTTTGCTCAAGTAGAAGTTTCGCCCTGAATAGGCAGTCAGTGCTTCTGTCCTCTCTTGGTTTGAAACCCACCTGAAATATTCTTGCTTCATTATCCATTTCGTTTTGCGAGAGGCACACCGAGCACTTCGTGGCGTTGTTGCACCAATATGGCGCTTTGAAGGGCATTTGGCCCTGGTGGAAAGTAATCGACCAGTCATGAGCTCCACAACTCACTTGGAGGCCACTTCAAGTTGCCAGTTTCGCTTTGCCAGGAGGGCCTTCTTGAGAAGCTTCGGGGGGTCTCGTATCTCTAACGGACGCCCTGATCGCGAAGCCAATTGGATTTCCTCAATTATCTTTGAATCCCTAAGGGAATAAATAGTCGAGATCCGGCCTGTTCGAGAATATTGAAATTTCTAGTACTCAGCAGTTGGGTTGGATTTTAGTGTGTTCACCTGGATGACCGGCTCGCGATGTTCGACCTGCACGATGCAAATAGTCAGCCGTCGTTCGGGGGCAATCAAACATCACGACATTTCCAACGGAGGGAAGATCTAAGCCGCGACTTGCCAAATTTGTTGAAACCAAAATGTTTGTTTTTTTGCTTAAGAAAGATTTATAGTTCATGGAACGGGTCCCTGATGATAAATCTCCATGCAAAGGAAGTGCGTTGTAGCCATGCGATCGTAATTCCCTCGCAACATAATCGCAGGCCTTCAAATGGTTCGTGAAAACAATTGTTTGATTTGATTCACCGAATGGTCTTGATCCGATATGAAGCTGCGAATTCTCAGAAAACTTTCCTGCGTTTGTCTCCTCCAACACTTCATAAAGACGCTGCATTCTAGATCTTGATTTTATAGGAACGAACACTTGATGGGTTTGGGGGGCGACAAAATGAGCTGCGGACGAAATGATCGGAGTGACAACTCCTGGTAAATGCTTTTCGATAAACAGGCTCAGCGCCGCTGTCTTAGCCGCTGTGGCAAAAACTATTTGCGGCATATTGGACTCTGCTTGCTTCACGTTTACCTCTGCCTCTGTATCCTTCTTAAAACTTCTTTTTCTCTGGCGGCTTCAGTCCCATAATTTTTGCATCTTCCTCGTCACTGTTATAGCCATCGTCAATGTCAGTTTCTGGGAGAGGGTCGACCTCCTCCTCCTCATCAGGTCTAACATCTTCTTCTTCATCAGTTTCTGATATGTGAGACGCTGTTGTTAAATTCGGGCCCACGTTTTTGACAAGATGATCCACATCAACATTGAGTGCTTCCAACTTCCCCATCAATTTCGTCCCTCGAAGCTTCAGAAGTTTTAAGACATTAAGTGTTTCTGAATTCAGAGGCTCAGCACACATGACATCAGCTTCATCGATCACGACCGCTTCGACTTTGTTTAATCGGATTTCCCCCCCGCAAAAAATGCGTGATGAGTCGTTGTGGGGTGGAAACAACAGCGTCATCGCCTCTCTGACGTAACTTCGATCCCCAAAACACAAGAGGTCCCTTCCCCATCCGCAGCCCCCACTGTTTTTGGCTGTAGACGGGCAACTACTTTCGCCGTCTGATCGACCAGTTCGCGGGTTGGAGAGAGAATGATAAGACGCGGTCTTCCTGGGTATGGAGCAAGTTTTTCAACATCGGAATCAAACAATCTTGAAATGAGCGGAAGCAAAAAGGCAGCTGTTTTTTCCGCTTCCAGTTGGTCCTACTATTAATGCCGAAATCCCTGAGAGACATCGCATTCCCAACCACTAAAAACGTAGCGTGCATTGGGGCTACAGAATCAGCTCACCTGCTAGAAGTTTTGGAATCGCCAACTGCTGAAGTTCGGTGGGTGTTTGATGACCGCTTTTCAATATTGCAGACTGAACTGCACCACACAGCTTAAATTGTTTGAATGTGTGAAGTTCCGTTAATTCTTTAAATATTAAATCTGCTGTATTTTCGAGCGTCTTCTCTTTGCTTCGATGCCGTTTCTTCTCCCCCAGTCCCTCCAACTCCTTCTCTACGCTTCTTTTAACTTCGCCTTCAAGCAGCCTGGCGACCTTCTTCCTATCAATGGATCGAGTCTGGGGATTCGATTTCACAGTACTGTCTTCAAGCGGAAGAAAGATCTCTTTCGGTTTGACTCCGAATAAATTATGCGGTCTCTTCTCTTCAGATGACTTCCAGCCAGGAGTTCCTATCCTTCTCACACGTTCCTCCATTTCTTGAGTCTCCTGAGGAAATCGAACACCCAGCTGGGCACGCTCTCTTATTGTTTTGTATTGCTTGAATTTGCGAGGTTTGACAGGAAGGCGTCGTCGATGCTTTGGTTTTTTGGTGGCAAAATTTCTGCACTCCGGATACAAACTGAACGGGCCTCGAAAAGAGAAGTGCCAGCTGGCGTCATATTTGAAGAAATTCCGATTAGACGATTGAAATCTTTTTCCAAGTTGGCCCAGCCTCCCTGCGAACGCCTCCATCAGTCAACGGAGGTGTCGTGCCAAAAATCTGTTCAACACCCGAAAAAGTCTAAGAACCTTGGTTTCTATTTAACACGAATCAAACGACAATTAGGTCCAAAACGTAAGAATTTCTTCTTTCCAGTTCTTCCTCTTTTGCGAGTTTTGAAATTCGTCATCCAAGATTTCCATCGAATACTAGAAGGCTCTAATGGAGAAGACCAATGTGGTAGTCGACCAGGAACAAAGGGGAGATGAGAGAGGAATGATAAGATACCCCTTTGCATAGATGAAACGGCTCTGAAACAAGTGATGAAGAAGAGCAAGCCACGCACGGATCACTAGAGGTCTGTTTGCATGACATGCACCTATGAAGGACAATGCTCGAAGGACGAGGGGTTGGCGAACCACCTAAATCACAGAAGTCGATCAGTGCGAATCAGTAAACGCACCTATTCCTTCACTGATGGCGAGTATCAATAATGAAGCTTCCAATACGCAAAAGATGCGAGAACATTTGGCGCGAAAACAGACGGCAGCGCCATCACTTGAGGAAACAGACCTCATCATGTGCAGCAGCGTCGTGAACTTGGGAAGCTCAGTAAGTCATCGACAGTTTGGATCGACACTGAAAGAAAGGATTGCGGAGGATGTGCCCGATACAGAGTTGTTGTCATCATGGTATCTGTTTCTCAGATAGCATTGAATCGAAATGCTGCATATGCTGATCTTGTCAGCGTTATGGAGGCGAATCCAGCTGACCATGCAATTGTCTCTGATGTCGATCATCAACTTCTATTAAAGATCAATTTTAAAGATCCAGTCACTTGTACTTCAGTAAGTCTCAGTGTTTGAGTTTCGCTTATTTCTTCGTTCTGATGAGGTCTGTTTTCGTGCTGAGACTCCCCCCGCACAACAAATACACGCGCAGCAATCTGGTGAAAGGTCGACCACAGAAATCAATCCAGCCGACTGCTCTGGCCCCAAAACTATAAAATGCTTCGCGAATCTTGAAGGTAAAGAGGCGTAGGAACACTCGTAGTTCTTATCTCATTTTTTCCAGATTTAGATTTCGTTGATACAGAAACAGCGAATCCAGCTCAACTTATTGAGTTGTCTCCACAGCAATTGTAAGGACATCACCTGTGTTATTGCTTAATTGGTTCAATTTGTAGAAAGGGGGAAAAGATCTCCCTAAGAGGCAATCGCTTCTCTAGATGTCAATCAATTCAATTTTTCATCGAAACGAATCAAGGAGAAACGTAAGATTGCAATTGTGCTCCGATGTATCATTCCCTGAAATACAGGGAATACACATTCTTGAATCGTTTGTGCCTTTGGGGCCGGATTTCACCTGCTTATCAAGTTGATTTTTAACACCCATTTTTGTGGCGAAACAAACTTTTGTCCTAATTTCTGAACTCCTACTTGTGCCAGAAAACACAACCGTTAATGCGGATCCCTTGGAGTCCGTCGACACCTCCTTCAGATCAAAGCTGGCGGTTCCATGGAAACACTGCTCAAACTTTAGATTTTTTCCATCGTATGGCCAAGCCCCTCGATAGTCTTGCGGCGGTGGTGGAGGCCGCCTCAGTGTTTGATGGTAAAAGGCGATGCCCTCTCGGGAAAGAGAGGCTGGTTGGATCTCAAACGGTCCGACCCGTCAATTTGGCGCGATTTCTCAAAACGTGTCAAGACATTGAAACCGACCTGAGAGCCATTTGCACTGAAACGAAGCGGAAACACCCCGAAATCAAATCTTTAGCTGAGCGTGCTTTGGTTAAAGTGGGGGACTTTCGGGAGAGGCGAGAGTTTCTTCACCGAACAGGTAGTTGATCTTCGAAATTGCCACCGTTCATTGTTTGACGCCAGGCAGTTCCCTCACGTCGGGTGAGACCCACCCCCTCTATAGCATTATCCCCAAATGAAGCGGAAGCCTCAGCACTCCACTTCCCGACTTGGAATGTTTTCTCCGCTGTTGGAGCTGTTGGACACGTTGCCGCGTCGGGAGGCGGAACGATAACAAAATCGTTGATTAATTCTTTGTCATTATTGCAACGGTTGTTATCGTTGTGGCAACAGCAACAACAAGCCAAAAGGGAACGTGAACGGTCGACATGGACCGGCAAAGAGGACTTAGATGTTGGTGGTTTTGAAGATGATGTCTTCCTAAATGAAAATCAATTGGAAGTGATTTTCAAAATTTTGTGTGAACAATCTGGAGTGATTGGTGCGATTCGACGAAGTTCTGTCCAACAGTCTCATAATGAGACCTCATCCTCAAAACCCTCCAATCGACTTCAAGATTCACGGGGGACGCTTTCGTCATTAGCAACATCATCGGATGTGGAAGCTGTCCAATTGAAAATACTTCAAACTCTTCTTCTTCTTTTTTCAGTTGATACTCCATTGTTTTCGTTCCTTCCCGGCGCATCGCGTTCAGACCATCAAGGCATTCCCCCTAATGATGCTTCGATACCGCAGTCCCTCGAACCTCATCTGCGCAATGCCTTGGAAGGACTCTTCACAACTATCCTCACACCGTGTTCCTCAAATTTTCGCTCTTCTCGTATCCCTGCATTCGTCCGTCACCTTTCCCTTCGGTTCGTCACACAGCACTTGCAGGACTCTCCCAGTTTCTCCGCTATTCAATTGATTGTGCCGTCGTGGCACTCAATGATGCCACCCATTTTCATCTCAGCACTTCCGGTGAGTTAGTATGAATGAGACGCATTCGTAACTGAAGGACCCGATGATACACGAAGTTGTTCAATTCGTCTACTTTCAGATTTGATTGCAGAATCGGTCCGTGTGCCCATTCAACTTCTCCCACAAGACATTCCACACTTTGTTGTAACATATCTGCTACTACTACAATTATGCGACTCGGCATCATCAGTACAACCAGAATCAATCCATAATGGAGGTCTACTCAAACTGCTTCCAATCGATGATTCCCGTTTGTGTTTGGAATTATTGGGATCCTCTCTTACATCATCGGCAGCATTATTCGCGGATCACCCTTTGTTCACCCAGCTACTTGTTGAGAATATCGAACCTCTCTTGTTGCAGTTACTCGACAATCCAAATATGAGTTTTTCTCATAACTTACAGTGAGTTCCAGCTCGTTCACCTGTGGACTACCCCTATAAGTTATAGCTAAAATATCCCTTTTCCCTCTTAGAGCTCTTCGTCTGCTTCAGTCCTATTGGCTCAATTTGTCTGATATACGGCTTCCGAGTGGCCGGCCAGCCGACCTCTTGATCTCAGTTCTGAACGCCGTCGAGGGACGTTTTGATCGGACATCGCAAGCCCCCGTGGCGACGTGTCACCTCAGTTGCGTTTCTCAGGTGGCTGGTGGAACAACAAGGTCGGCTAACGCGATTGACCCAATCAGGCGCGCAAGAAGAGGGTTTGAACTCTCAGGATAACACAAACGAGAACAATCAGGGGTCGCTTGTGTTTGCGCAACTTGTGGAGTGTCTTGGAAAGATGGTTCACGAGATTTGTTTCCATTTTCTCAGAACAAAGACCTTCTGATTGATGCGCTGGGGTGTCACGCCTTGAGATTTCCCTCCAATTTGGTGTTTCCCTTGCTTCGCGTGCCGCCACGTCACGAAATTCACGAAAAACGTGTGAAGAGCTCTTTAGAAGCTTCCAAAATCTATTTAATGGAAACGCATCACGCTGGATGCATCGTGGATGAACCTTTAGTTCCCTTGATGTACCTCTCAATGTCGCAATGGTCACTAGAAGCGCGACGTTGGCAGCAGAATAACCAGCAGCAAACTCGACTCCCTCCTTCTACTCTTGTTTTGTCTTCTCTAACTTCGTCGTCTCAACTACTTGAAACCTTAGCTCACGAAACCGCCCCGTCGGTAAGAGATTCAGATAATCTAGCTCCTTCTTCACTCGGACGCTTGTCCATGGAATCTTGAGACTTGTAATCTCCTTCTACTTCGTCTTTCAACTGAGACGCTGTTATGCACCATTTCTGTTTTGATGGAAGCGACCCTTAAAAGTGAGTTTTTTCTGCTTCATATGTTGAAGTCATTTTTCACTCTCAGATTGTCCACAACAAATAGCTCTTCTTCAGTCCAACCAGTCGCCATCGATCGATTCAAGTTTCAAGGCTGCTTCCGTCTTCTCTGTCCCTCTTGTCATTTCTTCTAGTGGAGCTGTCCGTTATGTTCCTCTTTCTTCTCCATTGAATCGGGAGCATTCACTTGTCACGAAAATGCTGTCAACAACTTGGGGGTCCAATTCTGTCGGGATTATCACTTCTCTTGAACACACTCCCGGATGAATCTGGTCTTACAGATGTTCTCATCTCATTCTTCCAATCCCTTGTCTACCTCTCTTCGATTTATCGTATCGATTCTTGTCTTCTGTCTTGTTTGCAAACACTAAGTCGAATTTCAACTTCCTCGCTCCATCCTTTAGTCTCCCTGGGATCAATCGATGCAACGCAGAATCGCACACAAGCTGTGACTTCCGGTTTCATGAGCATCACACCAATCCAACTCATTTGCTGGAAATCGTTGTTATCTATAGCGCAGCACTTTGGTTCTCTGATCAATCAAGAAAGTTGGAGAGTTCTGATGCAGGCGTTCAATGAGCTCCACAATCTTCTTTCTTCCACTCGCGTGACCTTCTCCAACTTAACCCCAAATTTTCGGTCTCTTTTCACGTCAGCATTGGAATTTAGTCTCATGGATTCCTTGCAAGGATGTTCCAATTCATTGGCTGGTGCATCGAACATCCCAAACGCGTCAACAATCGATCCTTCTGATTCAAGCGAGATTGCTTTGTTGGAATCTTGTTTGTTTGGCATATTTGATAATTCGTCAACGATTCTTTTAACAGAACTTAATTTACATAGAGTGCTTAAGGAATTGGGTTATCTGATCTCAAAACAGGTTTCCCCTTCGCTCTTCACTGAAGCTGATATCAAAACAGCAATTGTCTTACTATCAGACAAATTCAGTTCAACATCTCCCTCGTGTCAATCTGACCCAAACCGTCCCTTCCAGTTAAAAATCCCCTCCAATCTTGGACTGATTGGATGGGCCCTTGAGCTTCTTTGCGGAATCTGCTCTCCCTTCCCAAATCAAATCAATATGTCGCAGCTTCTCTCAGATTCAACCCCTTCTCCAGTTCCAATCACATCTTTTCCTCTTCTGCAACTTCTCCGAATCGTTCAACAGAACTCCTTCCGTCTGCGAAT
>NW_026578385.1:0-7500 GCF_029603195.1 Condylostylus longicornis
ACTGGGACAACATCGTTACAAGCCAAGACAAGCTGATACAAAATAATAATCAACAGTACAAAATAAATCGTGAAGTTATGAGGATAACAAACCAAGTAGTAGAAAGATTTAACCACATTTTGGAACATGTAGGGAACTTAGATCATCGATCCGAACAAATAATATTTAACAAACTTGGAATCATAAAAGAAGCCTTGGGAGAAATCGTGTTAGCGACAGAATTAGCAAAAAATGGAATTGTCAACACAAATCTTCTTAGCAGGATTGAAATCCAAAAAATACTGAAGGAGATCGATACACTACCCTACGTCAACGAAATTGAGGCAATAGAATACGCAAAACCACAGGTAGTAACCAATGGACGAGAAATTCTCTACATATTATCAATACCGAAGACAGGCAACCAGTACTATGACCACATTATAGCGAGATCAACAATCCGAAACTCCCAACAAGTCTACCTCGAATATCAGGAACTTCTCGTGAAAGATGACGTATATGACATATCGACAAAATGCGAGAATTTAAGAAACATCACCATATGCGAAAGAAGTAAAATTCGAAAACTGGACGAAGGACAATGTATGTATCAACTGCTAAAGGGAATAAACGCCAGTTGCAGCCTTCAATACAATAAGGAAGAAATCATAGAAACCATAAGTGAAAATATCATCTTTCTCAATAATTTCAATGGGGAGCTAACAAGTGGCAACACGAGCAAACACTTAACTGGAAGCTTTATGATACAGCATACCAACGAAACCGTTCACATAAAAGGTCAGAAATTTACAAGCGAATCTGCCATCACGTCGCAAGTTTTACCACCTGTTCTTCAAGAAAATTTAAAAGAAGGAGATATCAAGCTAAGCCTCGACTACATTCACGATCTTCATATCAGCAACACAAAACAACTTCAGAAGCTAATACCAAGGAGCCAACTCTCTATAGCATCCGATATTACTATAGGACTCGTCATCATTGCAGTCATCATCATTTGGGTCATCAAGAAAAACATCAGCAAGGTTGTGAGAAAACGCACTCCAACAGTGGTTCCTACTATAGAGATTCCGCAAATTTCAGTCATAGAAGCACCAAAATTCCAGCTTGATCTACGGGACGCAGATCTTTGAAGGGGGAGGAGTTATCACCGTCTTTAGTTACACATTCAAGTGGTATCAAATTACATCTTCAGTACGATACTAATTTCTGTTCACATGAAAATTGCTGACACAGCGTCTGCAATCGAACATGTTTAAACATGAAGAAATTACGAAATTATCGTTCCCATCAAAAATGCTGACGAAACGTCTATAATTTTGCACGAGGCCGGAAATGAACTTAATTTTAATTACTATAAATACTGTTAGATTTTAAGATATGATTTAGTCTAAAATTGGTGTTAATAAGAATAGAATATTA
Source organism: Condylostylus longicornis (assembly GCF_029603195.1). Taxonomy (NCBI): domain Eukaryota; kingdom Metazoa; phylum Arthropoda; class Insecta; order Diptera; family Dolichopodidae; genus Condylostylus; species Condylostylus longicornis. Next base: position 1,420 of record NW_026578385.1, read on the forward strand.
TAATTAAACTATCAATTCGAATTCAAGTAATTGTAAAATTTAATTTTTAAGTAATAGTTGTGACATTGTGTGAAATAAAATTATTTTTTTATAATCGAATCAAGATAGTTTAATAACTTGAATTACTAATATTATTATTATTATAATTTTTAATATTATTATTATTATTATTATTATTATTATTATTATTATTATTATTATTATTATTATTATTATTATTATTATTATTATTATCATTATTATTATTATTCTTATAATTATTATTATTATTCTCATTATTATTATTATTACTATTTATAATATTTTTATTATTATTATTTTTATTATTTTATTATTATTTTATTATATAATTATTATTATAATAATTATTATTATTATAATTATTATTATTATAATTATTATTATTATTATTATTATTATTATTATTATTATTATTATTATTATTATTATTATTATTATTATTATTATTATATAATTATTATTATAATAATTATTATTATTATAATTATTATTATTATAATTATTATTATTATTATTATTATTATTATTATTATTATTATTATTATTATTATTATTATTATTATTATTATCATTATTATTATCATTATTATTATTATTATTATTGTTATTATTATTATTATTGTTATTTTTATTAGTATTATTTTTATTATTATTATCATTATTTTTGTCATTATGATTATAATTACTAATATTATTATTACTATACTTTTTATTATTGTTATTATTATTATTATTATTATAATTATTATTATTATTCTTATTATTATTATTATTATTACTATTTATAATATTTTTACTATTATTATTATTATTATTATTTTTATAATAATAATTATTATTATTGTTATTATTATTATTATTATTGTTATTATTATTATTATTATTATTATTATTATTATTATTATTATTATTATTATTATTATTATTATTATTATTATTATTATTATAATTTTTGTTATTATTATCATTATTATTTTTATCGTTATTATTATTATTATTATTATTATTATTATTATTATTATTATTATTATTATCATTATTATTATTATTATTATTATTATTATTATTATTATTATTGTTATTATTATTATTATTATTATTGTTGTTATAATTATCGTTATTATTATTTTTATTATTATTATTATTTTCATGGGGGATAAAGGTTGGTATCGGTCCTAGTCCGGAAGTACTCCCAACGTGCTTGCGGTAAATGCTAGGAAACGCCGGTCTGATGGGAGCAGCTCTGCCAACAAGTCCAAATCTCACCTCCTCGAAGGTAGGCAACATGGTTGTCTGCCGGGTATCCCCTGGAAATCTACTTCGGTAGAGCCAACGAGATTGGGCGAAATGCGAGTGGCTGGCGCTTAAAACCAGCAATTTTTGTTGGGGGGGTTAGGCGGGTGCGTACGTCAGCGCCGTGCGTGGCTTGGCGGTGATGCGAGTATTCGTCGAACTTCGGGATAAATCCGGGCGCGTCTGTACTCATAATGAGCGGCGACTTGGTCGGCGTCTGTACCCCATAGGGGCGGCCGTGTAATGGAAGGAGAGGACAAACTTCACAACAAAGAGATCAAACAAAAAAAAAAAAAATATGCAATGGACAAAACAATAGGTATAATTACCCCAGGTGGTAATCTAGATATTCTAGAGAATCCACTCTCTATTATGGAGACCGATCCCACGGATTCTGGGGGGGATCATTTATTGCATTCACCAGTTCAACGGCAGCAGGAGCTGCATTCATCATCAAGAGAGAAGGAATCATCGGGAAATCAACCAAAGGAGCAACAACCAGAAACGACATCAACGGAGGTAAGAAGTAGCACGCAGCCTGACCCGTTTAAGAAAAGTAAAAAAGTAGCGAGGTCGCCGATATCTGTGGCAAACAAGCAGGTATCTCAAGCAGTGGTGCGAAATCCAGGTAAGAGAGCGGAGAGAGATGTGGCTGAGTCACCGCTCCGTGTGCAGTCTGGAACATGTGATGACTTGGAGGGAGCGGAGGAGGAGCAAATCCGGATAATGCACGATCTGACGAAGGCTATGATTCAGGCAGCCACAAAACAAAAAAATGTGAATATGGAAATTAAGAACGGACTGATTAGGCTGGAGGAGTCTATAGAGGTACTCAAGCAGTGCAGGAAGCGGCGTACTATGCATCGTAAAGTGCAAGCGAAGGAGGGCCGAGTCTTAGTGATTGACTCGACGCCTACAAGTGCGGGTGCAAGTAAGAGAGCAAGGGACCGAAATGCGAACTCACCCGGCAGAACCGAGGAGCTTCCGGTGCAGAAAAAGGCTCGCGAACAAGAAAATGGAGAGTGGACCATAGTGACAAAGAAGGGACCAATACCGAAAACCGGTTTGCTGCACAACACCCCAGGGAAAAGTGAGGTCGCTAGCAGTCAACGCAGTAGAAAGAAAAGTGAAGGTACATTAAGGGAGCCGGATAAGCCTAGGAGACAACAAAGAACACGGGCGGAGGCAGTACTTATTAAGCCTAACACAGGGAAAACATACGCTGAGAGTTTAAAGGAAATTAAGGAGCGGGTCAACCCAGAAAGAACGGAAACGGTGATAAAGGGCATCCGAAGAACGCAAAAAGGAGACTTACTTTTGGAAATGGGAAATGGAAACAAAGATGAATTCACCCGGGAACTTCAAGAAATACTAGGAGAGACGGCAAATGTAAAGGGACTTAAGGCAAAAGGAACAGTAGAAATACGAGATCTGGACTGCTTGACAACAGAGGATGAGGTTAAAGCTGCACTTAGGAGGAGCCTGGGTGGCATTGCAGAATGCAAGCTTTCTCTCACTAGGCCGAATGGGAGGGAGCAAAGGATGGCAATCATAGAACTCGACAAGAAGGAGGCTGTAAAGCTATGTACAATGGCAAAAATTAGAATTGGATGGATCAATTGCAGAATAAGACAAAGAGCGGAGGTTGTGCGATGCTACAGGTGCTTAGATTTTGGACATATTAAGAGGTATTGTAGGGCACCGGATAGAGGAGATTTGTGCTATAAATGCGGACGGGCGGGCCACACAGCAAAAAATTGTGTGCGGGAGCCGAAATGCATCCTGTGTGAGGAGGCAAAGGAAAAAAGATGGGATCATGCATCCGGATCGGGAAGTTGTAGCGCTTTCCGAGAGCACTCGAGCAGATTAAAGGGAGGAAAAGATGATCAGGATTTTGCAAGGAAACTTACACAGGAGTAGAACAGCTGATGAGCTACTGACACAAATGATTAGAGAAAAACGAATTGATGTACTAATAATTAGCGAGCAATACCGGAACAAAGACGAGAGGGGCTGGTTCCCAGACAAAACTAATACGGCGGCTATTTGGGTAGTAAACACAGGGAAAATGCTAGTAGAGGATCATGGAGCGGGAAATGGATTTGTCTGGATTAGGAGCGGTGGGATGAAAATAATGAGCTGCTATTTAACACCGAATCAAAGCGCACAAGATTACCGGGAAAAGATGGAGGACATAGAAGATGCAGTAGCGAACACGAATGGAGAAGTAATACTGGCCGGCGATTTTAACGCGAAATCGGTTGTTTGGGGGATGCCGCACACGGATGGGAGAGGCAGGCTGATTTTGGAGATGGCATCCCGGCAGAACTTAACCGTGATGAATACGGGGAAGACATCAACTTTTCGTCGGCCGGGCTACGCCGAGACCATACCTGATATAACGTTGGCGACAGACAAGCTAGCTAATAGGGTTGGGGGCTGGGTAGTACTGGAGGACTACACAGCTAGTGACCACCAATATATTTTTTACAAATTACGCATGAGAGCGGAGGTACAACTTGGAGATGCAGGTCGGGTCCCTAAATGGAATTTAAGTAAATTGGACAATAACAAAATGATTGAGATACTACAGAACGACTTTAATCAAGGAATACATATCTTGGATAATTTAAGCGAGCGAGACAAAGCAGAAGCGGTGACTGCGGCGACTATGAGTATTATCAAGCATGCGTGCGAAGAATCAATGCCCCGGAAGAAGTGTCGCGGAAGGAAACGTTCGGTATACTGGTGGACAGAAGAAATCGCAGAATTAAGGAGGAAATGTCTACGTCTGCGACGAGTTGCTCAAAGAAGGAGAGGCACAGTAGAGATTTTGAGCGCATCCATGGAGTACAGGGCAGCCCGAAAGACTCTCCGGATTGCCATTAGGAAAAGCAAGAGTGAAAGCTGGAGAGCGCTGTGTAATGATGTGAACGATGACCCATGGGGGCTTGGGTACAAGACTGTCCTAAAAAAGCTTAAAACCGCAGTGGTGGGGGACCAATACGAGCCAGAAACAATGGAAGATATAGTCAATACTTTGTTCCCCACGCATCCGAGGAGAGAAGAAACACAACGACAACTCGAGTGCGAAGAAATACCATTATTCACAATAGACGAATTGGAATCAGCAGCGAAAACAATAAAAAACAAGAAGGCTCCGGGGCCGGACGGAATTCTAGGAGAAGTAATCAAAATAGCAGTTGGTGCATGTCCACAAATGATGTTGAACATGTATAATACCTGTCTGGAGTATGGAATTTTCAGCAGTAGATGGAAAAGGGCGCGGTTGGTGCTCGTCGACAAAGGGAAGGGTGGACAGTTTTCACCATCGTCTTATAGACCATTGTGCATGTTAGATACGGCAGGAAAATTATTGGAGAAATTAATTAAGGTTAGACTGCAAACAGCAATAGAAGCATCGGGAGGGCTGGCAGAAACGCAATTTGGATTCAGGCAAGGAAGATCAACAGTGGATGCTATTAGAATTGTTACGGAGGAGGTAAAAGCAGCTGAGTCTGCGAACCATCATTCGAAAGCCATGGTATTGCTCGTGACGTTGGATGTTAGGAATGCATTCAATTCCGCTAGGTGGGCGGATATGATAGAGGCACTGAAGGAGCATTTTTGCATTCCAGCATATCTCCTAAGGATAATAGAGGATTATTTGAACAATAGATGGTTGGAGTACAACACAAAGGATGGCAACAGAACAAAGCAAATAACAGCGGGTGCAGCGCAAGGATCGATTTTGGGACCTGACTTATGGAACGTTTTGTATGACAGCATATTTCGAGTGGAGATGCCAAGAAATACTGTTCTTATAGGATACGCAGATGACATAGCAGCAGTTATTACGACGAGAAACATGGAGGAAGCACAAATTAAACTTAACCAGGTAATGCGGAGGGTCAACACGTGGATGGAAGACCACGGTTTGGAGCTAGCAAAAGCCAAGACAGAAATAGTTGTTCTGACGAAGAAAAGAATTCCTACAATTGTAAAGATGCGAATAGATGCAGAGGAAATTCAAACAAAGGCAGCAGCAAAATATCTTGGAGTTACGCTGGACAATAAACTTAGTTATTGGAAGCACATCAATCAGGTAGCAGACAAAGCCGAAATCCTTACCAACAAGCTAAGCAGACTTATGGCAAACATCGGAGGGCCAAAACCAGAGAAGAGGAAAATTATTTTGGGTTCAATACAGTCAATATTATTGTATGGGGCGGAGATATGGGCAGACGCGTTAAAGAAGAAATATTGCAGAAAACGACTTGCAGCAGTACAGCGAAGGGCGGCTCTTCGGGTTGCATGTTCCTATAGAACGGTTTCAGAAGAAGCAGTGATGGTGATATCGAACGTGATACCGATTGACCTGTTGGCTCAAGAAAAGAAGAAGATATATATGAGAGACCCAGATACAGACAGAGGAAATATCGCAGAACGAGTAAGAATAGATACGATAGAGGAGTGGCAAAGGCGTTGGGAAAGCGGTCGCAACGGCAGATGGACGGCCAGATTGATAACGGATTTGAAAAAGTGGAGCAACCGAAAACACGGCGAGGTAAATTATTACATAACGCAGCTGCTATCGGGACACGGATATTTTCGGGCTTACCTGCATAGAATGGGAAAAGTGAACAATCCAGGATGTCGGCACTGTGAAGATATTGAGGACACGGCACAGCACACATTCTTTGAATGTGGTATGGCGGAAGCGGAACGAAAAATCGTAACATCGGCCGTGGGAAGGATGACACCAGA